>NC_045434.1:65055206-65120937 GCF_002776525.5 Piliocolobus tephrosceles
TTTCTTTCTTTCTTTCTCACAGTCTCACTCTTTTGTCCAGGCTGGAATGCAGTGGCCTGATTTTGGCTCACTGCAACCTCCACCTCCCAGGTTCAGCAATTCTCCTGGGATTCTCCTGGGTAGCTGGGATTATAGGCATGCACCATGATGCCTGACTAATTTTTGTATTTTTAGTAAAGACAGAATTTCACCATGCTGGCCAAGCTGGTCTTGAACTCCTGACCTTAAGTGATCCACCCACCTCAGCCTCCCAAAGTACTGGATTACAGGCGGGAGCCACTGCACCCAGTCAGAACACAATTTCCTTGGTCCCTTTGCAAATTAGGAATGTCCAGGTGAGCTGTTCTCCTGACCACTTCCACCTGAGTCATGAATGACTTGGCTCTCAGTTGAATCAGAGTTCCCAGCCCTATCCTTGGAGCAGTAGCCACGTAATCAATATTCCCAAAGACAGTCTCATCACAGCCTCTGCCATCTCACTGAGAAAATAGAAGAAGGGGCCTTCTGTCTGCCCCTCTCCACAGACTAGAGGTCCACATGCTAGGTTTCCATGCAGAGAATCACCAATGCAGAGTTGCTGGGATCCATCTCACCATGACAGTTCCACCCATGGCATTCCCTCCTCTCCCATCTTTCCCCGCCATCCTCAAGCTTTCTGCAGCAGGAGCGGAAAGTGTCTGGAAGGGATCAAGCATTGGCAGAGCTGAGCAACTTCAAATTTAATTTCCTGAAAGGACACAAGCAACGGCAGTGTGCAGTGACAGAGTACCTCCCCAACCACCCCCACCACTGAGAAGGGGCCCCTAAGGCTGCAGTCTGCTTGAGGCAGATGGGAGGATGTGGGGTCAGCAGTCAGGCTCCTCTGAATGTGATATGAAGATCCCACCCAGCCTGATGACAATGTCCACTCCTTCTTCCCCATCTTCTCTCATCCTGGACAAGGGCTCTGAGCCAAAGGCACCTTCCCTGCCTCCTCACCCTTCTCCTTACTACGTTTCTCTAGGTTCCTCTTTGAACATGCTTGATTGGGACTTGCTCACTCCAAACTGGGGACTTAGCAAGGTTGATTTCTACATTTGGGATGTCCTGCCAATATTTCCTTCCCCTCTTCTAAACTCTTGCTCTATTTCATCTCCTTCTGGAGCCCAGATCACTCGTTAACATCTGCATCCACATTAGGGCTCAATTTATCATAGTTTCACAAAAAGCCAGAGCCAGAGGTGGCCTTATTAGATTACTCAACTGCCTTATGTTCCTTTGGGGAAACCGAGGCCCAGAGTGGGGAAGGAACTTGTACAACTTGTGCACTGAGGGAGCGGTAGATTCCTGGTTACAACTCAGCGCTGGCCTCTCCGAGTCCGAAACCCTTCCCTCTGTGTTGACTTGTCTTGCTTCTCCTTTTCAAGCATCTGACCCATGTTTTCTATTAATTTCTAAACTGTCTAAGGACAGCGACCTCTTCTTCTCCTTTTAGAGCTTCATGATGCCTACCACAGCTAATACCTCATACTTTCAGCACATTATATACTTTTAGAAGTTATTTACATTATTTCATTTTTTCCTCATAAGATTACTTTCTAGCAGCAGCAGCAGCAGCAGCAGCAGCAAAGGTGTAATTGATCCCCATTTACAGATGATGCAGCTTTAAGGCAGAGAATTCCATGGCTGGCCCAAGGACACCAAGACATGTGGGCTCATGTGGGAAAACAGAAGGCCCTGGCACAAAATCACAATACAGACAGTGAAACTGATTGCTACCTAACAAGACCTGTAGCCAAGGGAGCTCTGATGCTCAGAGAAGATGATGCGGTGCTCATGGGTCAGTGCACGGTCCGATATTTCCCCGTGGTTCTCCACTCACTGGATGCCTGATTCTCTTGTACTGTGATTTAAAAACAACAAGATTCAGAATCACAGTGGAGTCAGGAAGAGGGAGCTTGCCATTAGTACTGATTATTTAAGCAAACTCTCGTTCTTCCCTCCCTTATCCTGCTCTCATCCCTCCAATGTGCTGTGTGCAGATGTCCTATGGGTTCCTAGGAGAATGCTCTGATACAGACAGCAGGCCTGGTCTCCTCTTGTACCTCCCCATCCCATTTGTGCTGGGGGAAATGTAGTCACATCATTTGCATTTATCAGGAGAATATGCCTCCTTGTCTGTAGCCTTTAGTCTGACTGAATTGCTTTTCTGCTTCATGAGACACACAGCGCGGCAGCCCAGCGCTCCTTTCTCCTCTTCACTTCACCAGCGTCGGGCCGTAACCCACTTTGCTCTCTGGCGCATTTATCATATTGATCGTATAAGAAATAGATCATAAGCAGAATGAAATTACCGAATGCAATGATCTGGGGCATCCTATGGACCAGATCAATCTTGGGGCAGCCAGGAAAAAAAGTCCCTTGCTGTGACGTTTTCCAAAGTTGATTTTCATTGCAAATAGAAATTTCCATCAGCTGAGGCACCCTAGAGGGAAAAGTCTGCTGTGCTGACAAGGTGTGTGTGTGTGTGTGTGTGTATGCGTGTTGTCTGAGAAAATGAGGAGGTGGGAGGGAGGGAGAAAGAGGGAGAGAGAGAGGGAAAATGGGAGCTTGAGAAAATTCATTCATTAGAAAGAAGACTTCCTTAGCTAGATCTCATTTGAAATGGATGTTTGAGGCTCTAGCTGTAATAAAACCCATTTTTTTCTTGCCTATCTCAGATTCTTTAAATTGTTCTTGTATTCTATGCGTGTGTGTTTGTATGGAAAAAATGGAAAAAGGTGACTCCCACTTGTTTAGAAGACCCCTCAAAGACACTTTCAAATTCTGTGTGAACTCCTGGGCTGAGAGCCACCTGTCTTATCACCCTGGACCTGGTCTGGGAATGTGCAGTGTCTGTGGGAGGCTGGAGTTTTAACAACATAGTTAGTATAGGGCAGTGTGGAATTTATTTATAGACTGTTCCTTGAAAATATAAGCTTAAAGCCCCTCCTCTCCTAGACCCCAGGCTCCAGACATGACCTCTGCCATCGTAAGAATATTCTCCCTGTCTGGAGACAAGGCTGGTGGGTTCAGCTGAGACTGGAAACCCAAGTGAACAAGGTCTCTGGCAGCCTGCCACCACCTCAGACTGAGGCAGAAACCCACAGTGGGAACGTGGTCCGAGGCCCCCGTCGCTCCCTTCTCACTGTGAAATCCATCCCCAGACACTGAGACTCAGTGTTATTGGCTTTGGCAACATTCGTCATGCCAATAAACTCATTGAAATTGAAGAAACCAGAGGGGGGATGGAAGTCAGGGAATAGAAGGGGGTGAGGAGGGAGAAGGGAGGGGAGTGTGCAGAGGACAGCAGGGAACAGGAGCTGCCCTCCGACTCTCCCGTGAGCTGAAAGTGAGAGACGTCATGGATGCCAAATAGCTGAGTTCATGGAGGAGAGAAGGCACAGGCATGAACAGACCTCATTCCAATCCTCCAAAGCTGTCTCTGCCTGCTCCCTGTCACTACTGAAGCATCTGTGCTCACGGAAATATCTCTGGAAACCTTCCTGTGGGGCAAATGGCCAAGAAAACACACGTGTGCACACACATACACACACACTATCATCAATGAGACAATGAGAAATAAAACATTATGGAATATATCTGCCAGGACTATAGGGAAGTATACCAGCCACTCATCTGAAGCCAGAGGAGAACCAAGCTGGGTTGAGGAGCTGAGCATTTTCCTGCTAGCACTACCCTGTCCCCATCCCAGCCCTACTCTGGTGCTACATTCTGCCCTGGTATATGCCCCTAGATGTGCAAGTTTTCTAGAGTTAGAAATGCTACTCAGAATTCATCCAGGATAGCTCTGTATTGTTTTTCCCTGGATAGAAGACTGCCTCTCCTAATCCCGAAGACCCTCAAAAGTGGTGAAAGCCATGTTTCCCAGCCCTTGTTGTCAGGGAAGTCCCCTCATTCCCTGATACTGTAGCCTTGGCTGTTTCCCTTGTCTCTCTCATGATTGGACACAACCATGCTAGGAAACATCAGAGCCCTGCAAGCCAAGCATTTGAAAAGGAAAAACTACCAGGCTGCTCTCTGGACAAAACAGCTCCTCCTTCCATATACTCTTCTTCAGTTTATCTATTTCTAGCTGCTATTCTTGCATAGCTGAAGACTCTCTTTACTTCTTAGCAGTCCTGTTGCATTCATTCTTCTGTCTTCCTGTTCCTTTCTTGAGATGTGCCTGTGTGGTCAGTGGAGAGCTGGCTTGTCATCTTAGCTGCTGTATTTCCTCACCTACCGTCCTTTCCATGTTATCCATCAAATATGCAAAAAATTTTCAGAGTATCTTCTAGGCAAGGAGAGGCAAAAGGGTAATTGGAGAAAACTGAGGCTGATTTGAAGTCTGCACAAAGGGAAGGCAGGATAGAGAGCTCTGATAGAGAGGCAGCATCAGGTAATCCAGGAACGTAGAATGAAATTTGAAAGACGTTCTTGGCTTTTTGAAAGCTGAGTTTGGTTCAGTTGTCTCAGACTTTTAAAAGAAGGTGCTAATATAGCTAAGAACGATCATGTGAATTTAGGAAAGACCTTCTTACTTTCCAAAGAGAATTTATTTTGTAATCACATATTATTCTGTTGATGTCTAATCAATCATCTAATCTATGTTGCTACTTGTCACAAGGCTGATCAAAAGTGTGGCTGTCTCAGTGCAACGCCATCCTGGCTACTGTCAGCCTGGAAAAGTCATGTCCTTTTGACTGAGAGTAGGTTCCTGGATATATGTTTGCAAATTACAGCAAGTAGCTGAGGGAGGGAGCATTCCATGCAGGGACTTGTTGGGGGAGTTGGAGAACATATGTCATGTATAAGAAGAGAGCTGTAGTGTCTGCAGGGCTTCAGACAGCTGAGAAAAAGTATGTGGATTCAGAGACTGACAGACAGGAAGGAATGGGGATGGGATACAAGAATGTTCTCCCAGTGACTCCACAGGAAGCTTTTTTATCAGCCAGGGGTTAATTTGAGACAAAAGGCTGGTGCTGTGAGCATGGGATTCCTGCCCTGTCCTGAGCCTGATGGATCCATTCCCTTAATGAAACGCACACAGTTTATTTTACCAACTCTAATTACTTGAAGAATGAGGATCAGGTTTCTTTATCCTTCTGCGGGTCCTGAATCCCCGCCAACCCCACAACCTTACGTGCACTGAGGCTAATGGAGCTTTTATTCCAGTGAGTTGAGAGCCAACCCACCTTTGTGGAGAGAGGAATATTAAAAAGAAGGAGGAGGAGTAGAAGAAAGAAATGCTTAATGTTTGTCTAGTGGATGAAAAATTTCACAAGATAAATTAAAGTGTTTTCTGGCTGAATGGAGAAACGGGGGCAGGATGGTAGAGATAATTTTTCCAGGACTCAAAATGATTTATCTTATCTCTCTGTTCTTTAGACAAGAGGTTCCATTTATTTAGTCATTTATTTTATTAGTTTTCTGACGATCCACCCTATTCCTCCCCCACGTCCAACGCAAAGACATAGCACTTGGCACAAGGAATATGGGGCTGGGAGACAAGACTGGGATCCCTGGATCCAGCCTGTCGTTCATTCAGCCCCATGCCAGGCACTCAGCTTTGTGCTAGAGAGACAGCTGTGCTTGGATGGAAATTGTTCCTGTCCTCAAAACTACCACCAAATGGGAGATAAAGACTCATAAACCAGTGAACAGAATTCTCTGTGATAAATGCTGTGCTATCAGAACCTCTCTGAGACCCACATACCCCAATAATGACCTTTGATAAGGCTTCCAGAAATCATCTGGTACAGTAGTTCCCGGGGTTATTTTTGCCCATCAGGGGCATTTGCAATGTCTGGAGAATTTTTAATTGTCACAACTTGGGGAGGGGGATGGAGTCTCTACCTACAGGGATCTTGTGGGTAGAGGCTAGAATGCTGCAAAGTATCTTTCAGTCCTACAGTGCATGGGACAGCCTCTCTCAGCAAAGAATTATCCAGCCCAAATGTCAGTAGTGCCACTGTTGACAAACTCCGCTTTAGTCTATCCTTCTGCCTCAAGACAGGCCTGTGCTGAACCCATCCTGAGAACTATCTGGCTTCTCTCAAATCACCGTTTCGTGCTGCTGGGCTCTGCTCGGCCACTGCTGAATGGACTTGAGAGAGAAAATTTCCTTTTGCCCTGCTCTAATATCTGGGGATAGAACTGTATTTTAAAAATAGCACAAATGGATACAATTATTTATGTGAGACGGTAGGAAAATCTTTAGGAGAGCATCTCAAATTCAGGGTGGAGTAGATGAAAACACACAATCCTGCCTGGATGCCTTATGCTTCTTTTTTGTGGAACTCTCTGTCACACACAAAACTCACTCGTTGAGTTCTTGGCAGTGGAAATAATTTGGGACTAGGTTGAGTCCTTAAATAGTTTCCCTTTTGCATGCCCCAACTATTATTCTGAATGTTTGCAAAAAATACTGCCAAGGCTTTTTCTTCTGAACTTCATGTAACTGTATGTTATGTACCATGGAGTTATTTTTGAGCAATTAAGCCTCCCCATGCCAGGTTTTCTCGTCCTCTACCAAAGCCATAAAGATGGGACCTTGTGTCTGGCTTTCCTGGGAAAGCAGATGGCACTTTGGGTACTGGCAGGAGACAGGTGTGAAGTTTCAGGGGCCGGAGGGCTTGTCTGGCATCCTATGCAAATTTGGCTGCATTTTGCATCCCTCCTAGGAGCTACAACCAAATGGAGCCTGCTTCTACATTTCTCTCTCTCTCTCTCTCTCTCATGCGTGTGTGTGAGAGAGAAAGAGAGAGAGAGAGAGAAAGAGAGAGAGAGAGAGAGATTGACCATGTGTGTACATACATGTACTGAGGTAGCAACAAAAGTTATTTTATCCTGGTCTAAATTGTACAAAAGAAGAGGAATGAATCCATCAGGGTCAGCTTTCTAGGAGGACAGTGTGTAATTCTCTTTCTAACTTGATCAGCTTCTGAGTCTGCTTCTTGCCTTCAGATGCTGAGACCTCAGAGTGCCTGGCTTAGCAGCTGACAGTCACCAGGAGGCTCAGTGGAGGAGTGCTGATGAATTCTTCTTACACATAGACCTTAGGTTAGTGATAGCTGCAGTTGGTGATTTGCATTAATTGGCTTATCCTGGATTATGGATACTGTCTTTTCCTTTAGAAGGGGCATTGTGAAGGTGACCACATGCCAAAGAGTTTTTCAGGGGCATGTATCAATTTTAAATGCTTTTTTCTTAGATCTCCCAAAGTACTTATCAAACCACAATTTTTACGTTTTAAAGAATATGTTTCCTGTAACTATCAGATTATTTATTTTGTCATGGAAACACTCTCTAGTCCCCAGTAACCCAGAACCAAGAAGAACAAAACCTGATTTCTACTGACTTCCAGTTTCTGCCCCAGCTTTACCCAAGCCAAGTAACCCAGAGATTTCGGGCTGGAGGAGAATTCGTATGTAATTAAGTAGGTAATATAATCGTATATATGACCTCCAGGTGGAATTAATCTCTCCCTTCCCTTCATCCCAAAGCATCTTTATGTTAGCACTTTTTACTGCCTCCCTAACTTTTTTTTTTTTTTGAGACAGAGCCTTGCTCTGTCACCCAGGCTGAAGTGCAATGGCGTAATCTTGGCTCACTGCAACCTCCACCTCCTGTGTTCAAGTGATCCTCCTACCTCAGCCTCTTGTGTCACTGGGATTACAAGCACCTGCCACCACACCCAGCTATTTTTTGTATTTTCAGTAGAGACAGGGATTCAACATGTTGGCCGGGCTGGTCTTGGACTCCTGACCTCAAGTGATCTCTGCCTGCCTCGGCCTCCCAAAGTGCCGGGATTACAGTCATGAGCCACTGTGCCCAGTCCCTCCCTAACTTCTATATGGATTTATGGGATCCACTTGACAGAGCTCCATGCAGGCAGAAGTCATGTTCATTCAGGTTTGCATCCCTAGAGCATTGCTAGATGCACAGGAGACCTTAATACATGACTTCAATTTAACTGATCTATACAGATGACTGAGAAAGACCCAGGTCACAGCACTGTGATAGATGTTTGAATTTGTGTCTGTGTGTATGTGTAGCAGAGAGGCCCCAACTGGAAGATGGATTTGGAGTGAGGCTTTATGGAAGTAAAACCAACTGCAACTGGGCTTTTGTGTACAGAGAAAACAATTCCCCATTGAAATATACGCCTTTCCTTAGCACAGCTATTGCCCTCCTTCTAGAGGCCTCAGTATAAGTCACTCTTAGCTTAGCAACTTCTCAGAATCTACCATGTTAAGGTCATGGCTGGAGATGTAGCTGATGCTGCTCCTGCCATCTCTCCTCCCTCCCGGGCCCTCTGGACAGTCCTCCTTCCCTCCATTCCTGTGCTGCAATCCCTATCAACCCTATCCACCACCCTCTTCTCTGTGTGGAGTTTCCCCAAAGGCTCTTGCAGTAGCAGTACTGTGGGGTCCTCCTCAGGACTTTAGATTCAGAAGTGAGGTGCCTCCCTTGAGCAGTAACCACTCCATATACTTCTGTCTGCTGAGCTCTGGGGGAGCCTGTGTGGCTGTGATAGTGCAAGTGAGCCAGGATCTGGTCTCTGTGGGATGTTCCCTCTTCTCTTGGGCACAACTGTCATTCATTCAACATCTTGAAAATCACATATATTTATTGCAAACCTCCATATCAAGCACTGTGCTAAAATCTAGAATAACAGAGCTGAGTAAGACATGGTTCTCGTTCTGGAGGAAACTTCAGGAGGAGAGAGATGCATAAGCAAGTAACTGTGAAACAATTTATAAAGTGAAATAGTCAAAGTGCGAATCAATAGCACAAAGGAGGAAGGAGAGACTGTGCAGAGAAGGTACACTTGGTGTCTGAACCTCAGATAAATGCACAGCACATCCACAAATGGAATGGTATTGATACAGAGTTACAATGAGGAAAAGCATGTTGGCAGCATAAAAATAGTTTAACCACAGAAATGTCAACTGGAGAGCTGAAGAGTGCTGGGGACTGAGTTCGCACCTGAGTTTGAACCCAACTTACTGCATACCAGCTGTGTAGTCTTGCACAAGTCTCATATTTTCAGAACTTCAGTCTCCACTTTCAGAAACTGTGGACAATAATACCCTATATACCGTGTTGATACGGGGGCAAAATTAGATTACGGATGTAAATGTACTCTGGAATCTACAAAGTGACATGCACATGTTAGGTATTATTTTTATATTGTGGGAAGGGAGGGCAAAGAAGAAAGCTAGGAAGTTAAAAACGGGTAGGTCGTACACAGTGGGGAATGGTGGGGACGAGTGGGAGGGGTTTGTGATTAATGTGGACGCTGAAATTTCACAGATGTAATGGGCCAGTGGAGAGCTCAGCGGCACACATACACATCAGCCCCAACTGGGCTGGAGAGCTCAGAGTTTCCATGCTATAAAGTTGGCGGTATGGCTGTTGACAGTTTAAAAAATGGCTGCTCAGCTTGGAGATTGAATGGCTGTTGAAAAGTAAAGTATCATTTGATTTTTATTGTCAGAAAGAGTTAGACCAGGAGAAATTTTCTGTAAAACACATGTGCAATTTGGGGACAGTTTGTCAACATTGTGGCTTCTGGTTTTACATGTTTTGCTCTTGTCATATTGATGTACAAATTCAAGGTTAGTTCTGACATTCAGAAGAAAGCAAGGCATAATTGTGTGTCATACTCTTTATTAGACTTGTTTCCTGATGGAACTGAGAGCTTATTGCTATTGATATAAATGTGTTCAGGTATTATCGATAACAGGGAATGAAGATGCATTCAGGGGCTTGACTTCCTGGTAGGGTCCACGTTCCCCTAGAAGGGCCTCT
This sequence comes from Piliocolobus tephrosceles, assembly GCF_002776525.5. Taxonomy (NCBI): domain Eukaryota; kingdom Metazoa; phylum Chordata; class Mammalia; order Primates; family Cercopithecidae; genus Piliocolobus; species Piliocolobus tephrosceles. The sequence continues at coordinate 65,065,044 of NC_045434.1, forward strand.
GTGAGCCATGCAGGGTGCCTGTGGGGGCTGTTGCCAGGCAGGAGAGCCTGGTATCCAAGTAGAACTAGGTGACATGCAGCCCCAGGAGACCAGAGAGAGAGTGGGAAGGAGAGCCTGGATTGCCAGCAAGTAAAGAAGCAAACTGGCCGGGCGCGGTGGCTCAAGCCTGTAATCCCAGCACTTTGGGAGGCCGAGACGGGTGGATCACGAGGTCAGGAGATCGAGACCATCCTGGCTAACACGGTGAAACCCCGTCTCTACCAAAAAAAAAAAAAATACAAAAAAAAAAGCTAGCTGGGCGAGGTGGCGGGCGCCTGTAGTCCCAGCTACTCGGGAGGCTGAGGCAGGAGAATGGCGTAAACCCGGGAGGCGGAGCTTGCAGTGAGCTGAGATCCGGCCACTGCACTCCAGCCCGGGCAACAGAGCGAGACTCCGTCTCAAAAAAAAAAAAAAAAAAGCAAACTGGAAAAAAAAAAAAAAAAAAAAAAAAAAAGAAGCAAATGGAGGGGTTATGGGCATCTTAAATCTATAATGGGACATGAACTAGGTGGTAAAAAACTGGAGGGACTTACTTCAAATTGTGGTGCAGAGCGTGAAACATGCGAAGGAAAATAGATCCAAGTGGATTAAGCACCAAGACTGTGGCAAATACAAGAGGCATAGGGATCTGCTCTGTACATGTTGGGGTGGACCTGACCACCTAGGACACAGGTAGGGGTAGATAGGCAGGTTCTAGAGAGTATTTGAAATTTCTCCATTAGAAGTGTTTGTTCCTTTCCTTCAACACACATTCAGCCAATATTTCTTGAATGACTATTGTGTGACAGACGTTAGCCTAGACATTCGAGATTTATCAGTGATGAAATAACTCAAAAATCCTTGCTCTCCTAGGTTTTACTTTCTAGCAGGGTGTGAAGATAAAGGAAAAGAAACAGTAAACCTAATAAACAAGCAAATTATACATTATGTTATAAAATGCAAAGTGCTGTGAAAGAAAAAACAAGTACAGGGCAAAGGGGTTTTATGGAGAGCATGAGGGCAGATTGTATTTCCATTTGGTGCTTGGGGAAGGAGGATACCTCTGTGAAAGGTGGTATTGGAGCAAGACCTGACATAATCAGGGAATGAGCTGAGATTTCTGGAGAAATACTATTCTAGTCAAAAAGAATAGCCAGGCCAAATACCCTAAGATGGAAGATGCAGTAAGAAGGCCATTTTGGTCAGAGTGGGGTGAGTGGAAGACAAGGCGCCACCAGGCAGAAATGAGGTCAGAGAGGTGGGGGTGGCAAATTGCAAAGTGTCCTGTAGGACATTGTAATGGGGACTTTGGCTTTTCCTCTGAGGCTATGTATTGCCTGGTTTGAGCATCCTTTCTTTCTTTAAAAAAAATATTTTCATAGCCTGGTTTTTAATGGTTAAGCTTCCTTTCTTAAATGCAAATTCCCCTTGGACAAAAACACACCTTGTGTCACGAATATAATAGCTAATTGTGAAAGCATTAATCACAGAACATCTGTTGTTGATGGGATAAAAGTAGACTATTCAGGGCTTCTTGCCTGTGCTAAAATGCTGAAGAAGACATGGAAAGGCAACCCCGGGGCAGCCAGACTTATATGCATCTAACTGTTTTGCAATTCTGTGTCAGGGATGATTGGGTTGAAGCTATGTTTAAATCTTTTTGCATGCCTTATCTGCTATGGCAGGATCCTGAATGATAGAATGTTACCTGAACTGTTCTCTTGTAGCTGTTGTCTTCTCTCCTCTCCCTCTCAGATAGGGCAGTCTGAGATGCCTTCTGGGAGGAAAGGAAGAGGAGAGAAGGAGCACCATTCGGAGAAAAGAATGGTGTCCTAGCCTCTGCCAGTCCCAGGAGTGGAGCAGGTCGGCACCATTTGTGTCTTCCTCTGCTGGAGATGAGCTCTTGCTACACAGCAGGAGAGGAGAGACAAAGACAAATAAAAACATTTGGGTCTGCTGTTTGCTTTCAAGGAGTTGTGTTTTGTAGCTTGTTGGGAAATGATTTCCTATAAGGGTTGATCCAGGAAGACACAAAGTCAACTTGGGTTGTAATTGGAGACTCCCTGCAGAGAGAGAGATCTGGAAGCCTAGAAGAGGGTGGCAATTGAATCCCTAGACATTGTTGGTTGGACAATTCATTCTTTCCCAAGTCTGGGAAAATGTTTTTCTTTTCAAAGAATGTGTTGGAAGTCTCTAGCTTTGCTCGTCTAATGTTGTTTTAAGGACAGAAAGCATCAACTACATCTGGGTCTCTAAGAAAGTCCTGGGAAATAAAATGAGATCCTCCAAGTCAAGGTTAAGGGTTCCAAGTTGAGCCAAGAGTTTTCTTAGCAAATCACCTTGTTCATTTCTCTGTGACCAGGTGGGACTGAACCCCTCCCAGGCTGGAGAGTGACGTGTGTGTGTGTGTGTGTGTGTGTGTGTGTGTGTGTATTACAGTCATCTACCAAAATTTCACGGGCTCCCTCACTGAGAAGCCTTTCTTATATCCAAACAAAATTTTTCTTGGTTCTAACCCCAAATAAGCAGTTTCTGTTGAAATAAATGCAAAGCAGTAGCTTCAACATTCCTTCAGAAGAGCCTGGCTTCATTCTATGGAGTTGAGATAGACACTGCTATTTGAGACGCCCCTGACCCCCTGTGCTTCCTCTGTGACCTATTACAGTGCCCCAAATAGCATTACAAGCAATTCATTTCTTTGCTCATTGAAGCCTCATTAAGAGACAGGCTATTAAAATGTAAATATCTGCGGGGTAGAGAGCTTCAGGTAATGCTTTTTGGCTCTGTTATGACAGCTAGTTGAGGTTGAAGAGATTCTTTAGGGATAAAGGATTTAAAATTATATACACCTGGTTTGGCTCCACCATCTAAGAGCTGTGCTATCTTGGCAACTTCTTTAACGTCTCTGTTTTCTCTTTTGAATAATTGGGAAAATAATGCAGTTTTCAGTTTTTCCTTAGGATTAAATAAGAAAATGAGTATAACGCATTTCATCGAGGACTTGGCACATAATAAATATCGATAAATGTGTATGGTTTTGGTTGTGAAGGGGTCTGGAATGAAATCTAGGATGTCTGAGGGAAGGAGTACTGAAAAGTACTGCCAGCAGTACAAAAACTCCCAAGGGAAAGAGACCTCAAATAATCTTTATTACACTTTCTTGGCTGGCCCTACCCGCGTTCCTCTGCTGGAAGTTGTACACAGGAAAATAAACTAGCAGAGAAGGATCTATTCATGATTGTTTCCTCCAAGCTTCTCAACTACTTTTCCCCTGATCATTTTCATTTTTCCTTTCTCCCCACTTTATCATGAACTTCTTTACCTACAATCCAGGGTGCACTAAAGAGAGAAATTTGGCTTTCAGCACCAGGCTCTCATCATGTGGGCAGTGGGGCAACCAGATGCCATTCTGAGTGCTGCATCAGAGCGGGTGAGACTCGGGCATCATGGCCCTGGCACAGCCCAGACTCCGGCGTGCCAAGGCCCATGCTGCACGATCACGCCGCTTCCTCTTCTGAAGTCTGCTGTATCCACAGATTTAGGAACCAGCTTGATGGAAGGGAGTGGGCACTGGGAGTTTTGGAGCATCAATCCTTCCATGCCATCTGTAGCTAGCTTTATATAGTGCAGGGAAAAGGGACAGATCACGATGGAATGGTTTGCTTTGTTTGACTTCGATGGGAGGGAGGGGGATCGAAGTAGTGGGAATGCTAAAATTGCCTGGGAGAGGGTGATGCCAATTATTTCCCCCCCACTTTTCTCCTCCACTATTTTGGAACAAAATTAACCTGTGGTTTATCTGGAGAGGAGAGCTGAGAGGCAGTCACATCTGGCTATCTGATGGTCACAAGACATAGAGGTGCTAGTGTGAACTTGTGAATTCCAAGACAATAGAAGAGGTTGCTATTATTGCTGAATAATAGGGAGAAAGATAAGAGGATGCTATTGCTAGAGGTTATCAGTTCATCCTCTGTCTCCACAGGTATGAAACATATCCAGATAGGTGGAGAAAGCTTGGGAGGAGATCTCTCTCCCTCATGTACTGTAGGAAAAGGATGCGCGCTGTAGGGATGACTTTCAAGGTGATAGATTTGCTTTTTAGTCTCAGGGCTACCTAATCTCAGCTCGACAAATGAAAGTGTTAATTCTCTGCCACACAGGAGATAACTACTCTGCTTCTTTGGATAGCCCAAGAAAATAGATAGCCCAAGACAAAGAGTTTCAGAAACATGTTTGAGATCTCATAGATAGAACTGAGCTTTACGCTCATCCTCAAAACTCTGCTCCTATGCTTCCTTTTCTGTGTGTTTTCCTCCGCCACTGAGAGTATTAATCACTCTCTCCTTCTTCTATAGGATTGACTGCATGCTTCTATCATTGCACATAGTACTCTGGTTTCTGCCTGTTTCTAAATATGCCTTCCCTACTAGACTGTGAGATTTTTGAGCACGTGGTCTATCTTATTCATCTTTATCTCTTCTGTGTCCAGTTCTGTCACTGAAGAAAGGCAAGTGGTCCTCACCCACGATTTCACAGAGTTAAGTCCAGGGCAGAGGCAACTTCTGTGAAAGTTAGGAGCAGCTTGTGCTAATGACATCCCCATCCTTTTGGATCTTTCTCGCAACAGATATGAAATCAGGATTGTTATTGGTAAATGATTCAGTGGTGGCTCCTCTGGGGGATTTTTCTGAAGTTGGAGGGTCCTCCTGGTGTCTACAATGGAGCCCTCAGTAAGACTCAGCTTGAAAGGAAGCCAACCTAAACTGAAAAACTTCAAAGTCTAATCTATTCTCCAAGGCGATCAGTTCATTCTTGTAACTTTCCAAACCTACTATGAGAAGGAGAAGGGCATCACATTAAAACTTCATGGAAGGGGTTCCTACTCTCTGTCATTATTTCTAGGAAAGATGTCACTTTTCTCTGGAAGATTGCTTTTCTAACATTGCTCTTCTTTCCAGAAAGATTAGCAAAACTCTAAGCTCTGGTGTGTGCCTCCTGTTTTAACAGGCTTCCAAAGGAGACAATCACACTCAAAGTGCAGCCCCAATATCTGTGGAGGTATTCAGTTTCTAAATCAGTAGAGGTAAAACTATTTTTTTTTCCCAAAACATGCTCTTCTGGGACCATCAACTTCTGTGCCTGCTTGTAAAGAAACTTGGGATTCTGTCCAGGAAGAATAAATTCTATCAGCTTGTGATGAGTCCTCTTGGGGCCTATTGGTGTGAACTTCACTGACTTTCTATTTCCAAAACTATCCCTCCTATTGGATCCTTGGTCAGCATGGAATAAGAAGTAGGTGTTAGTGTGAGGAGGTTATGTCCATGTCTTAGCACTTTCACTAACTGGCCTTGGGTAAAGTCCCTTAATTTCTCTGAACCTCAGTTTCCTTTCTCTTTCTTTCTTTCTTTCTTTCTTTCTTTCTTTCTTTCTTTCTTTCTTTCTTTCTTTCTTTCTTTCTTTCTTTCTTTCTTTCTTCTTTTCTTCTTTCTTTCTTTCTTTTCCTTCCTTCCTTCCTTCCTTCCTTCCTTCCTTCCTTCCTTCCTTCCTTTCTCTACCTCTGTCTTTCTTCTTTCTTTCTTTTTCTTTCCTTCTTTCTTCCTCTTTTTTTTTTTTTTTTTTGTTGGAGTTATTCTCTATCACCCAGGCTGGAGTGCAATGGCACAATCTCGGCTCACTGCAACCTCCACCTCCCAGGTTCAAGTGATTCTCCTGACTCAGCCTCCCAAGTGACTGGGACTACAGGCGCCCACCACCATGCCCGGCTACTTTTTTGTATTTTTAGTAGAGACAGGGACCATGTTTGCCAGTCTGGTCTTGAACTCCTGACCTCAGGTGATCCACCTGCCTCAGCCTCCCAAAGTGCTTGGATTATAGGTGTGAGCCACCATGACTGGCTCAGTTTCTTTATCTACAAAATAGCAAGAGTAAGTGCTAAAGCCATTTGCTCTCACCACTTGCAAAGCTTTGGGGATTAAATCAGGTGCTTCCCATAAAACTGGTCAGTGCTCTAACAGAGAGGAGACATTTAGTGTTATTCGGTGTGCTGTAGTGTACTGTGCATGGGTTTTTAATTCAGTTCATTATTTTCCTTGCCTGTAAAATGGGGATAATAATACATATATCTAAGGATCGGTAAGAGGATTAACTGTGGCAGTAGATGCCTTCAACAAGTATTTATTTTCAAGTAAGATACCAATTGTACCCATCATTTGAACTCAAATTCCACTAACTCTTTAGATTATAATTCACTTTATTGTGTGCAGAATATCCACACTTTCATTGTTTAGGATTGATTGTCAAAAATCTGCAGGGCATTCAACTGGGTTCCTCCTGCATTCTTTTAGAAAGCACTTTTGCTTAGAACCGGTATTCTTCTCTAAGTCTAAATTCATAGACTTTATGAATCACAGAAACCTCTAACTCTAATGCCTACAAGGGCCAGGCAGATAACATAAATGTGTGGATTGGCCCAAGCACAAGACATTAGGGAATAGTGGGGCCTATGGTAGACTGAAGAGTGTCTGTCCATTTAAAGGCTTTCAAATTCAAAATTTTAAAAAGCTAATAAAATACTCTGTAAGACAGATGAGCTAATTTGGCTCAAATGACGCGAGTCTGAGACCTGTGTTTCTTACTCTTGGTCATTTGTGTCAACACTATCGGTGGACAGGATACAGAGTGGTGGGTACTTCCATACTCTGCTGGCAGACATGCAATTTGGTACAACCATTCTAGGAAACAGGTTGATATTATTTTAGAAGTTAAGGATTCATTCTTTCTGTCCCTTAGCAACTGCACTGTTAGGTTAAAATGCAAGGGATACTCCTTCTCACGTCTACCAGGATGCATATACAAGAATGTTCATAGCAGCACTGTTCAACAGCAAAAAAATGCAACAACTCAAGTACCCAGTGAGGGAGAAGTAGGTGAGTAAACTGTCAGTTGGTAATATTATGATATTACCTAGCATGTAAATCAAACAACATTATGGATGGAACTTAGCAATAAACTACTTTTTTCAAAAAGTAAAGCCCAATTATCTCATGTTGCATGATGCTCATTTCATAAAGTTTAAAAACTAAAATTAAAAAAATGCTTTTAAGAAACATATAAAGGAAATAAAATAGGTTCCTTCAGCATGGTATTATGGGATGTGAGATGAAGTAGATGGAATCCGAGAAGATCACAACATACATAGGCACAAGTTTTTGTCAAACTTTCCATTTTTACATTGTTTGTGGAAATATTATTGCTTATTACATATTTTAAATATTAAAAAAGCAAGATAAAATATTCTTCATACTTTTCTGCATTTTGTGAGAAACAAATAAGCAATGTTAAAGTGCTTTGTAAATTCTAACATGCAAATTAAATGTTAGGGTTATTGTTACGAAAGGATTACGGACACTGATAGATTGTTGTTAAATTCCTGGGGTGCAGGCTTGTGAGCCATCTGTTTGGTGGATTGTGTGTCTATTGTCAGACATAGACTAGACCCATTTCTTTCAACTTCTTGTCATTTTCTCCCCTTCACTCTTTTCGTTAGTGAGAGTGCTTTCTTAGAACAGTCACGTATACAATATCAGCAAAAATAAAGGTTAAATTATAGGAGTAAACCTCACACATAATTGTACATGTCCCTTGCCTCCTCATACGCATATTCATACCTATGCCACATCCAAGGCCAGCTAGAAATGACTTTTGGATCATCTGTTAATTTGGGTTGTTAATGCCACTCTTTTTCTTTGATAAATCAGGTGATAATCACATTCAGAGTAATTACACAACTGGTTCTGATCCCCTGTTTTTTCTTAGGGTTTAATAAAATAGACATGCACGTAGTTATGTATATAAAATTATTAAAGATACATGGGACCTACATTAGGTAAGGGAGAGGCATTTGATAGCTCTATTGTATATGCAGCAGGCTGTGTACTAGGGGCTGGGGACATAGACATGACCATTTCCAGCCTCTGCCCAAGCGGTGCTCACGAGCAGCCTGACAGATCGATAGCGTGAAAGGTGGTGAAACATCCTGATTAGAAGGTGTCCTTGGAGAGCACTGATGGGAGACCCTCATTCAGAGTGAAGGTGAGGGAAGGCACCCTGGAGGAGGTGATATCTGAGCTAGGGAAGAATTGAAGTTGAAAGCTGAAAGGGATGGATGGGCAGTGTGTAGCATTTTTAGCACTTCAGAGAAGAGAGAAAGAGAGAGTATGGCTACTGGGGACAAGTGGGCAACTTCTTACAGGTGGAGTATGGAGTGTGTTGGGGTGGGCAGGGATCGAAGCTGGGGAGGGAGGCAGGAGCCTGCAGATGAATGGCCTTATTACTAGGCCTTTGGATTTCATCCTGAAGTCAATGAGGAGTCACTTAAGGATTTGTCCAGGGGAGTGACATGAACAGACTTGACTTTTAGAAAAAGCACTCTGGGATCAGTACTGAATTTGAGAAGAAGGGATCAGAGGCAGGAAGACCAGCTAGGGGCTGGTTTCCCTACTCCTTCCAAAACATTGTTGCTGCTTTGGGTCAAGCAAGGGAGTTAACCAGAAGATTCTGTGGGGAGTCACCTTTGCCCCTCCTTGTTTAAAAACATAACTTTAAGAGACTGCCCAAGCAGCTGGGAGTCACACAGTGGAGTTCTGTTTCAAGCCTTTCTAGTGCATACAACCTGAGGTCTTTGGACCTCAGTTTTCTATTAATAGGGACAGGCATTCGCAAAGCTGCTTGTCTCTTCTGGAATGAGTTAAGATGGAGGTTGCTCCTGAAGACCTCTGAGTTTGCTAAATAATGGACTCACCTACATGTCATTTATTATTCACATTTTGGAGAAACATTCACAACCGCACTAAGGAAGGGCAGACTTTTAGGCAGCCTTCAGCTCCCCAAGCCAGGTCATGAAGTCTCTGTTCTCTTCCTGCCTTCCCCGACAGCCTCCACTCCTAGCTCTGAGAACTGTGGATCCCTAGTGCTTTGTGAAGTAGTGTCTCGTCTTTTTAATGAGGTTAATGGCTAATTAATGAATCTTTGGCTTTATGAAGTAAAACAAACTTGGGAAGAGATTATTCTGCTTCCCGAGTCTCTGGAATATTGACTGGGGGACCAGGGCTAGAGTAAGCCCTTTAAGTAGCTTTTGATGCTTGAACAAAACCCATCATTGGTAATCTTTTGCCCAAACGGTTTTTGATATTGGCTTCATTTAAGGTGGCTGTGGCATCCACAAGTTTTCTTAGCCAAAGGGGACCTCCTTGTCACATCATTCAAGCCCACCAGCTGTGAGGGTAGCCATGGAAACCAGACACCTCAGGGTGCTTCCCCAAACTATAGTATGTGGCACCAATTTCTATCTCTTTGGGGTAGTTTAGACAAAGTTTCCATAAAGTCAGGAGAATAGACATCCTGACAGCCTTAGGATCCTTGAATTGAATTCCTTGGAGCCAAAATAATAGGGTGATAGGCACAGAAGATTGGTTTTCAGAGAAAACGTATCTAATATTTATGGAGCAATAACCAAGCACCAGGCACTGTTCTAAGTAACTTACTTGTATTAACCTATTCATTCCTCATAATAACCCTATCATGATCTGCACTTGACAAATTAGGAAATTAAGATACAGAGAAGGTAAGTAACTCGTCCAGGGCCACTCACCTGGGACACAGCAGAGTTGTTGTATAAATCCAGGGTCCATCCTGCATTCTCCATCAGGTGTGGTACTGCCTCCTGTATAGAATCATAGGCCCCAGAGCTCGAAAGGACCTCTTGGTCATTTGGGCCAGCCCTAGTCTCCAGGTAAGTAAGATTTTATTATATGTTTTCCCTTTCCATCTTTCCTTACAAAGCAATGGAGTCCCAAGGGGTTAAGTAATTGTCAAAACATGGAGATTTTAAAGACTTGGAGGGAAGGACCCCCTCTCTGAAGGGTCAGAGGGGCACCACTCCTTCTTCCTGGCTCTCTCCCTTTTATCACAGGCCAAATCAAGGGCACCCTTCCATTCTCTCCTCAGTGATGCTGTTGTTTTCTTCTCCCATCTAAGATTCTACTCCATTTTCCCTGGTTTCCCACTGCAGATCACTAAAGCCTAACTCTGGGTTTATATATATTTTTTTAAAAGAAAGGTTTTAAAAGACCTACACTCCCCTACCTAGGCTAGTTGGCTTTGACTAGGGCATAGAGGGGCAGCATTTCCACAGATTTCCTCTGGCCCAGGACCTGACCTCTGTGAAGCAGTAACCCGGCTTCAACATGCCAGGGTCTAGCCAGAGGGGGCTGCTTGGAGAGGGGGCTTGTGGTACTGGGGGCGATGTGAGCTGCGGTTATAGAATAACGTTTTGGTCAATTTTTTTTTTTTTTTTTTTTTTTTTTTACCACTTCCCCACTTGCAAATTTGTACTTTAGATCAACACAAGTTCAACTCTCTAGGATTTGGATGCATTTTTTTTTTTTTTACTGTTTAGCCAGTGTTGCCAAGGAGTACTCTTTCTAACTAACGACAATAGCAAGCCTACCTCTACTATCTGTCTTTCCCAACTGTAACCTCAGCTTCCCTGTGCACACATGTGCACACACACACACACACACAGCATGCTCATCCCGATTTTTTTTTTTTCTTTTTTTTTGAGACAGGATCTCACTCTGTCGCCCAGGCTGGAGTGCAGTGGTACAATCTTGGCTCACTGTAATCTCTGCCTCCTAGGCTTAAGCAATCCTCCCACCTCAGCCTCCAAAGTAGCTAGGACTACAGGTGTGTGCCACCAAGTGCAGGTAATTTTTTGTGTTTTCAGTAGAGACAGGATTTCACCATGTTACCCAGGCTGGTCTCGAACTCCTGAGCTCAGGTGATACACCTGCCTTGGCCTCCCAAAGCACTGGGATTACAGGCGTGAGCCCCTGCACCTGGCTTGCTTATCCCAATCTTCTTGCCCATTCTTCATTGATGGGATGAGCTCAATCTAAAATGACTGGCATGGCCATATTCCAGTGTTCCATCTTCAACACTTTGCATCATTAGATTCCTGTACGTTTTACTCTCTTGTTGAAGCAAGCCAAAAAGTTGATTATGCTAGGAGGCTGCAGGTCCGGGTGGTAGATCATTCAGACTCTTGGCTCCCTCTCCTCCCTCCTGAAGTTTACCTTTGGGCATGGTCATCTGCAGAGAGAGGAGTGGGAGAAGCTCAGACTGGTCACTTGTGCTTCATACATGGGGACATCTCTAGTCTATGCAGCTGAACTGGATTTACAGAGGAGAGCTTCAAGTACAGAAAAATTATGGTATAAAGGCACACATATGCCATTGTACTCATCCCTATACCTAATCCATCAGCAAGACCTATCAGTTCCACTTCCAGAATAGCTCTTCAATCCCTCCACTTTTTTCATGCCCGCTGCCTCCACCTTAATGCAAGTCACCATCATCTCCCACTTGGACAACTCCAATCATCTTCTACTTGGTCTCCTTGCCACTGTTCTGGATCCCTACAATTCATTCTCTACACTGCAGCAGAGGGATCTTTTTCATAAAGCAAATCAGGTCACTCCTCTGCTTAAAATGCTTTGCATGCTCTTAGAATAGAGTCTACCTCTTCAGCATGGCTCAAAAAGCCCTGTGTGATCTGGTCCTGCCCTGGCCTTTTCTCTGACACATCTCATCCCACAGGCTCCCCCATCACACATCAACCATCACAGCCTCCTGTTGGGTCTTCAGACAGGCCACACTTGCTCCCATTTCAGAGGCCTTTGTACTTTTCGCTCTTCCTAGCACTGTCTTCCCCCTGCTTGATACGTGAATTCCTTTTCACCCTTCATGTCTCAGATCCAAAGTTGTCTCATAATAGAGCTTGTTCCTCACCACCGTATTTAAGATTGTGCCCTCCCTGCCACTCTCTATCAAAGCATCCTACATGTGCCCTTCATAACATGTATCACCATCAAAAACCGTTGTGCCCAATTATTATTTTATCTATAGTTAACAGGGTCTTTATAATTATTTTCTGTAACTAGAAATAAGCTTGCGAAAGGCAGGGCCAATTTTTGTTGGTTCTTGACTAAATTCTTTGGGCTTGGAGCTTAGTAGGCATTCACTAAATTTTTGTTGGATGAATGATTGAGCCACTTTGACTCTGGATAAGTTGAAGCTCTCAAATTTTGGATCATCCAATTCTATAAGCCAAAAGGTCGCTCATGGTCTAGAAAGACTTTTTATTTTTTATTTTTTATTTTTTATTTTTTTGAGACGGAGTCTTGCTCTGTCGCCCGGGCTGGAGTTCAGTGGCCGGATCTCAGCTCACTGCAAGCTCCGCCTCCCGGGTTTACGCCATTCTCCTGCCTCAGCCTCCGGAGTAGCTGGGACTACAGGCACTCACCACGTCGCCCGGCTAGTTTTTTGTATTTTTAGTAGAGACAGGGTTTCACCATGTTAGCCAGGATGGTCTCAATCTCCTGACCTCGTGATCCGCCCGTCTCGGCCTCCCAAAGTGCTGGGGTTACAGGCTTGAGCCACCGCACCCGGCCTAAGACTTTTTATCTTAAGAAGTTCTACAGGATCTGGAGATGCCCCACCCTGGTGTCTACCCCGGCACCTTTGCCATTCCTCTCTGGCATCTTGCCATTTACCTCACCTGGGGACTTGATTTCCTGCTTGATAATACTCCTTGTGGAAAAAATGAATTTGCTTCTGACTCCGGTAATGAGCATGATTAATGTTATTCTCCTTTTAGTTCAGGACCTCAATTTAAATTCTTTCCTGTTCATCTTGATCAGGAAAGGTTTCTGGATCTGTGATGAAACAAATCCCTGTGCTCACAAAGAGTCAGTTATTCCCTGCACCTTGAGGTCTCTGAGTTGCATAGAAAATCTCCATACAGTGCTCGGTCTGGGCCCACATGGGGGCACAGCCCACCCTGCACCATCAGCCACAGATGAGAGAGCTAGAATCTGCTTTTCACTGCCACTGCACACCGAGGCCAAATGGATTTTTTCTGTACCACAACTGGAGCTTAGGTTGTGGCCTTTTCTTCAACCTGTCCCTTGTAGTCTGTTAGCACACATAGCTGGTTCAGATATAAAACTAGGCTATAAATTATATGAGATTTAGAGAATGCACAGGAATGTCAGAGGACATTACAGAGAGATGTGAGCTCAGAAATTAATCAGTTCAGCCTCCTGATTTTCAGTTGTTTATATCTTAATCTGAAGGCAGACTCCCTGGGTCTAAATCCCTTTAGTCTCTTTGAATCTTAGTTTCCTCATCTGTAAAATGGGAATGATAGTAGTAATTATCTCATAAACTCGTCATGAGGATTATGACTTAGAGTCAGCTCTTAACATTTTTAGTTATTACTGCCATGGCTGTAGGAGAGGAAACAGTCTGAAAAGTCACTATTAGTCATTCTATCGATTGGGGGCCTGTTAGAGTATAAGTTCCATTATGGCAGAAAAAAAAAGTCTTTTTATTTCTCCACCTTAGCTCCCACATCTAAAAAATGGGTATAAAAGCACTACTCACCTCAGTAGACCCTTCTGATATTTAATGTGTCCAATAAATATAAGAGTAAATATGGGCTGTACTTATTACAAATTAACTGCTCGATATGTGATTATCATTAACATTATTGTTATATCATTTTTGTTATCTTATTGTTATTTTAAATTCTCCAGAACTTAGCACAGGGTGTATAATCAGGTAGATACTCAATAAATTTGTAACGAATGAATAAATGAATTGGAAGGAGAAGCCAGATCTCCTGATTCCTAGTTCCACAGTCTCTCCTCCAGATCACACTGCCTCAGGCCTTCTAGAATGATGTTTTTTCCCATAGTCAAATAGCTTGACTCAAGTTTAAAATATTAAGTAGCCACCCTGGACCTCCCAGGCATTTTCCCTGCTCCCACTCTCTAGCTCAGAACCAAACCCTTGCCTTCGAGATGTATTGCTGTTGGTTTCTTTCTGGTGAGAAACCAAATTGGTGGCCATCTCCCTTATTAACCTGACTGCTATCCTCAGGCTTCTCCTAAGAAGTGCCATTTTTTCTCTGATCTCTGTGCATTTGGTCAGAAGCTCTTGGTTGATTCTGCTCTACAATTGTTAATATCCCCATCTCATGTTTTCTTTTTCCTCCCTCCCCCTAGCTGATCTTGTACCAGCATGCTCTGTGCCCCATCTCTCCCAGAGGTCCTGCTAAAAGGAGTGTTTCTCCCTATCCAGGATATTTTAGCTAGCTCTGACCAAGCTCTAGCCTCCCCAGACACTCTCCTGGACCCTTACCTCTTCCTCTGTGTGTCTTTATTTCTCTAACCATGTACCTACTAACTTCATATCTAACTCCGAGGCATTACTTAATGTTCTGACCCAAGCCTTTTCTCTCCACAGGCAAAAACATCACTTTCCTTTCTTCCCAAATTCACAAGATGCCATGTGAAAAAACAAACAAACAACAAAAAAGAGCAATCCCCATCTGGCTTTGGAAAGTTTTCAGGGATTTTCACTTAAAATATTTAAATTACTTTCAATTCCATAATTCGCAGTCACTTTGGGTAAGGAGATCCTTTTGCTGTTGGGTCCTTCCAGTCTTTCTTATCTTTTACTCTTGCTATTCGAGATGGGCTCTGAGGACCAGCACCAGTGACATCATCCAGTAGCTTGTGAGAGAAGCAGAGTCTCAGGCCCTACTCCAGATCTGCTGAATCAGGATCTGTAACCTAACAGGGCCTCAGCTGGGTCATATTATTAAAGTGTTGCAAGTGACGCTCCACCCCTGTTTCTCAAACTTCAGTGTGAATGAGATCCCCCTGGTTCTTGTTACAATGCAGATTACCGGATTATGCACTCAGAGAGTTTGATTCAATAGGCCTGAGATCGATAGCCCCCAGACGCTTGCCTTTTGTCACACAGTCTGCAGGTAACACTGATCCAGCTGAGGACCACACTTTGAAAAACACTTCTCCAGTCTGTAAGTGTCCTGTGTCTATCCACCTTTTGGATGATGTGAGCAAAAAGTAGGCATTCAATAAATCTATTGAACTGAATTTCTGTTGTTTATACCTCCTTTTTCCTGAAACTAAAAAATGGGATGTGAAGGTGGCTATTTTAGTTTATTTTCTGGCTACTAGTTGAGTGTATTATCCTGTAGATCTCCATTAATGAACTAAACTCCTGTGGCTCCCCGATATCTTTATTAAACACCTATTTTGTATGGGTTCAGTGTTCTGTTGAGTCTTTGTGTTTTCTGCAAGATAGATAATATCAACTAATCTGACCAAATCCTTACATTTTTTTCTCCAAAGCTTACCGCAAAGCTTAAGAGTATTAAAGAGTTTCTATTTCCAAATTCCTGCATGTGGCAGACAGACTGTTGAGTAGCCCCTGTGTTCCTGCCTCCTGGTACTCACACTTGTTTGTCATTCCCCTAACCTCCAGCGTGGGCAGGACCCACAACTTGCTTCTAACCAATAGAATACAGCGAAATGGATGGGCTATTTTCTTTGGAATCCCAGATCACATCATGCGATTGCATTATGTTACATAAGACTCTGTCTTGATGTCAGACTCTCAGATACTCTCTTTGCTGATGTGCTGAAGTAAGTGCCCATGTTGGTGAAGCCCATGTGGCAAGGAATTGTGAGCCGCCTTTAAGAACTATGGCTGAATGCCAGCACAAAGCAGCTGCAAGGAATAGAATGCTTTCAAAACCACTTGAACAGGGAGCAGATTCTTTCTCAGCTGAGGCTCCAGATGAGGACACGGCCTGATCAACACCTTGACTGCAGCCTCATAAGACCATGAGCAGAGGACCCAGTTAGGTCATGCTCGGACTCTTGACCCACAGAAACTGTGAAACAATAAACGTGTGTTGTTGTAAGCACATTTTTTTTGTGTGTGGTCATTTGTTACACTGCCATAGAAAACTAATACTCCAGTAATAGCCACTAAGCTGACCTGTAAGGAGACAGCTCAATCAGCTCTGCGTAAGAAGAAAATAGCGACTGATGAGAGTGAGGGTGCCTGGATTAGAGTGAACTGTATTCTGTTTGGCATTTCCATGGCAGTTCTCAGGAGATGAATGAGATTGGAGCAGTTCAAATAAAGGGGACAGCTCCCTTCACTTCTTCATTGACTATTTTATCAGTCCTTCCACATTGCCTCAGTTTCCCCACTTCAACAGTAATCAAACTTGATTTTTCCACTTGGGTTAATAAAATGAAGGTGACAAGTGATGCATGACAACATTTAATTAATATCTATAACCTATTTAGAGACTGGGGTAAAAACTGCTATATAAGTGAAAAGTGGGTCTTTTTTTTTTCAATTAATATTTTTTGCGTGGCACACATCATTTCTCTAAGCCTGTCAGATCTTTTGGCTTTCTTCTGAAATCTGCTGATTCAGACTTTCTTGGAAAACCAAACAAAAGGAGACACACAGAGATGTAAACACATTTCCTATCCACCAAATAAATAGGATTTAGAGCAAAGAGGTTATCTTTCTTAACCCTGTGAAGACCACACAAGATGCAATCTCCCCTGGCTGGGAGCACCAGACCTTTGTACCCATGTAAGTGTTTGAGAGGAATCTGGATCAATAATTCATCCTGAAGTGAATCTTCTTTCATGGTACTCCCTGTGCACATCTTTTTAAGAACTCTCCAGTCATGGTGGTATGTATATTTAATTGGTTCCAAGACAAGAACTTGCTCACCTTGAAAGCAAGTGGCTTTTACGAGTGAAGGTCAGATGGGGACCAGAGAGGAGCCTGTTTTTAGCTGCACCTAGATTTTCCCAAATGAAAGGATGGGCGATGGATGAATTTTCTCCCTGGTAGGGCTGTGGAACTGTAGCCTGGCTTGACAAAGAATAAATTCAGAATCTGCTTTTCAAGTGGAAAAGGTTAAGTGGCTGAATAATGCCAAGCAAAAGGCTTTGTAATGGGTGTGTTAGGCAGGAACATACTTGTACCTTTCCTGTCTTTTGTCACCATCTCCCAAACTGATGAAGAAGGCTGTCTGAGTGGGTCCTTCCTTCCTCCCTCTTCAACCCAGAGGGTTTTGAGATAAGGAGAAGAGACAGTTTAAAATCCAAGCTTTCTAAAAATAGTTTTATAGGTCTCATAGTTACCTTAGGACTTCAGGGTGGTATTTTATATTATGAGTAAAATTTTATTACTACATGGACATAAAGAGGGAAATTAACTGGTAGATTGTGGGGAGGCGATATTGGGGAGAGTGAGCAACTGACACATTCATCTTCGCTCCCGCCTGCCTGAGAAATGTTTTCTGGTTGTGACTATCACTGACTTGTAGCCCAGCCTCTGCCTGTCCTCTATCCCAGGAGGCAAAGCAAGCTCAGTTCTCTGGCAGCTCCCACCACTGCAAATGCACTCAGAACCCCCATCCTCACTTTCAGTCACAAATTTTCAATAGAACCAACACGAAGGCAGTAAAAAGTAGCCGCCCTTCACAAGCTCTGGGCAAATTTCTGCCTGTGTCACTGCTGGAGGCCTGCAAGGCTTCAGGGTGTCCTGAGCTCTGCTGTATGGCAAGGCTTTTGTAAGGTTGTGTGTGGGATGAAAGAACAGGGGATGGCAGGGAAAGGGAGAAAGGTATGAGAATGTATCTCGTTCTGTAGCTAAATTTTGGCCACAAATGACAGGTCTCAGATAAGAAGGAATGATGGCAAGATATCATTGAATCTATTTTGCCTCATTGTTCAGATTAGAAAACTGAGTCTCACTTTCTCACCTTAATTATTTTTCCCTGTAAGAATTTGCACTATGAAAAGTTTTGCAGTTTTCTCAAAGATTAACCTCCCAACAGGTATTTATTGAGTATGAATTGCTTATTCCAAATTGGGCTGGGCGTTTCATTAAAGAGAAGCATATGGTATGGTACAATCCCTGGAATTTGTTCCTACCCTGAAGGAGCTGGTAGTTTTGGGGAATAAGCCTTACATAAGGTAAATTAGGACAGTACAAGACAATGGGATGGAGAGTCCCGTTTTCTCATTTTATTTTAGAGGCTTAATGAAGGAAAGAGTAAGAATGCTAACATTGTCAGAGAAGACTTGTGGAGAATGGAGGATGGGAAGGCATATAACAGTTAATTCCAAACTCACACCCCAGCCTCCTCCGGAGCTACAAGCTTCTTGTGGGGTAATTCCTCTTCCTTATTCACCTTTTGCATTTTGTCTTTGCTGCCTTCATTTCATAGCTGTGTACCAGACCAGCTTTCAAACACACTTTGATGGTTAGTTGCCAGAAATTTCAGGCAAGTTACTTCCTCTGAGAAGTTTTTCTCATCTGTAAAGCCAGGGAATTAACTGATCTCTAAGGTACCTTCCAACTCCAACAGGCTTCAAGTCTCAAAAACAGAATGGATCAAGAAAAAGATGAGTGACTGGAATAACTCTAGAAAATATACATCTCAGCACTGAATTAGTCCTTTCCATTTCCTCTTCCTTCTCCTTTCTCCCATCTTTCTCCTTCCTCTTCCTCTCCAGGGGGTGAGTACCAGTGACTTCAAACTTGGCTGGGCTTTGTAAGGTGGAGAGAGGTGTGGCTGAGTCTAAGGTTACAAGGAGCTCAGCATTAAGGATCACAAGGCCTTTGTCTGAATTTGGTCGGCTCTGTCAGTAACTAGCTACATTACCTTGGACAAGTGACTCAGGGTCCCTTATAGAAATGAAGTGACCCTGCATTCTCCAGCCTTCCCTTTATTACTCGAAATCAACATCAGCCCTCTTTTCCACCAAACTGCAGAAAGTCAAGCCGTCTAGTAAGTTCTCCTCTCCAAGGCTGTGTGTGTGTGTGTGTGTGTGTGTGTGTGCGCGCGCGTGCGCGCGCATGCACGTGGGCGGTTTGTCTCTAGGAATGTTTACATTTTCCACAAATCCATCTTGGTTGATCTTCATCATCTCCACCTCCACCTTGCTCTAGATAGCTGATCATCCTTACTTTCCTGTAACTGTTTTGTTTTGTTTTGTTTTTTTCCCAGACTGGTATCTCTCATGCTGACACATTGAATGAAACTAAGGTTTAAGGGTAACAGAAGAAAATTATAACTGGGAATAGAATATTTAAAACAGGATACTAGATCACTTAGCTTCTATTATTTCTAAGACAAGACTCTTGTGGCTTGCTCTGTCCCTTCTCCTCTCTCTCACCCCCATTGCCCTTATGTTCATGGGGCCATGCACCTCCCTACCACAGGAGTCCCTTTATTCATATTCTACACTGAGGTTTCAAGTGGGAAACAAATTGACCACCCCATGACCCCCAAGGAAACACAGTAGTAGTTTCCAGAAATACAGTAAAGGCAGAGTTGGACATTATTTTGTAAAACATGTTAAAATTTCTTTGTGCCAAACATCTCCCCATTGACTTTTTCCCTGTGCAGTAGAACTAAATGTTTAATACAGTATCTACTTCCTATCAACAAGGATCTCTCAGCCCCAAATATGAATATGTAAATATCTCATTTTATCTAATATGAATAATTCCTTACAGCTTTGAAATATAAATTTCCTCTGCTTCTGACCATCAGTCAGTCAAAATATTAGGGTCCTTTCACAGAGCACCCCTTCATTTCATAGCTGTGTACCATCTTCAAGGGTTCTTTTTTTTTTTTTTTTTATTTGAGAGGGAGTCTCACTCTGTTGCCTAGGCTGGAGTGCAGTGGCACAATCTCACCTCACTGCAACCTCCCCTTCCTGGGTTTATCTCTGCCTCAGCCTCCCTAGGAGCTGAGATTACTGGTGCCCACCACCACACCCGGCTAATTTTTGTATTTTTACTAAAGACGAGGTTTCACCATCTTGGCCAGGCTTGTCTTGAACGCCTGACCTCAGGTGATCCACCTGCCTTGGCCTCCCAAAGTGCTGGGATTACAGGCATGAGCCACCGCACCCGGCCCAAGGGTTCTTTCAGGCTCTGACAGCCTACAAACTCTTGGCTTCTGTGAGGTTGTCCACTGGGAAGAGTCTCTCCTTTAGTCTCTTTTGAGGTGAGCTTCTTTTTCTAGGGTATGTAGGAAAGTAACAGAGGATGCTTGCTGGTGAAATGCTACTGGTTACTCTGCCCAGGGCCAGTGTATATGGGATGCATATATGCCAGCTGCCACTGGTGGCCATCAATTCACGGTCATGGAGGTGGGGTGGTCATTCAGAGGCCTTGGGTGCCATATTCCCCATCAGTTGTCTGCTCTCATTTTCTTTACATTTTTATCTATTCTGGGAGCAGTCAATCTTAGCTGTATTTGCAGCCCCAGCAGGGAGCCCATTTCCATTGAAGAGAGGACTCCTTTAATAAATCTAGCTCATTTGTGCAGGAGTAGTGCAGCCATTGATTAGAGGGCTGATTGGAGCTATGACTTTCCTTAGGAAGAAAATTAAGAAAACAGATTAAAGCAAATGATGGGCGACTTTGTCTTTGGAGAAGGGGGTTGGGAGTGAGGCTTCCTATATTCTATGTCTCGCCTATGCTGATGCAAGGTTTGAAACATTCTGCAAGACGAATTAACTCCTTCAGGTCACTGTAGGGCTCTCCTATATGGCAGAGGATCACAGAATCTCAGAGCTAAAATGGACCTGGCTGGTCATTTGGCTCAAGTCCTTTATTTTATAGATGAGGAAACTGGCTCAAAGAAAGATACTGACAGGACTGTGGCCATGCAGGCCTTCTGCATGACCTCTAGGCTATAGCAAGTCACTGTTGCTGATGCAGGAACATCTGAAATAAAGTCAGATTGGGTCTAAAGGAAAATTTTTAAATGGTGGCTCCTCTATATGGGACAACACCGCTCTTGAAAACTGCTATTGCCTGCTTCTGTATGGATTACAGCACCAGGAAAGGGAGGAGAGTCAGTGAGTGGGTCAGTGGGTCAGTGAGGGAGGGGGATCCTCACGAGCTGTGGGCTGCACTTTAACCTGGTTCCACCTTCACTTTCTTTCTTAAACTTTCTCTTTGTGCTCTTCATTCTGCCATCTCTGTGGTCTTCATTCACCCTCTCACTTGTTCATTCTTTTTTTTGGCATTCATTATTAGAGCACCTAATGTTTTTTCAAAGCATTTTGTGGACACATGGGAGGCACCTAGCCTCAGCGATCTCTGCAGTTGCTCTGCAGTTGTCATTTGGTTATAGCAGATCTAACTATCAAGTAATGAGATATGGGAAAAGTAAATGTGAAATGTGTAGTCATGATCCATTGTAAGCTTTTAAAGGAAAGAGGCTATATTGCATTTGACTCAGTACTCCCTGAGTCTGGTAGCCTTTGGCTACCAGGTACCTCTAGGTACTCAGAGGACATTTGTTGAATGAGTGAATGAATGAATGAATGAAATGTATAGATATGAGTATGGTCATTTAAAGTTATCTCCTTCTAAACTCTACAATAAGGAGACATGTTATTATTCTTGCACCTATTGATTAATGACTTTTAAGTTCCTGTATAGAAACTGCCCTCAGATTTAAATTACTAGTCTCTCCACATCTTTTGCAAAAAAATTTTTTAAAGTTGCCATTTAAAATGTATGGCCCAGAGAACTCTTTTACAGACATTATCTTTTTATCATAAAATGCCTGTAAAGAAATTATCATTCCCATTTTACAGATGAGGAAATAGAGACTGAGAGAGGTTATAGACTTACCTAAAAATCTCAGGACCAGTAATTGGCTGAGCAGAGAATCAGTCAAGATCTTCTGACTCAGAATCTTGAGCCCTTTTTAATACACTGCCTTCTGTCTCCCCATACTCAAAACCAATGTCCCAGGCTTGTTTCCCATCTCTATTTCCCATAGTTCTGAAAAACTTCTGGCTGTTATTAAAGATCAACTCAATCTACACTCATAAAGTGAAGATTTGCTATCCTTGCTATTACAATAAATTTGTTAGAGTCCCGAATATCATCTCAAGGATGAGTTAATTCTAAGAAGAATAATGGCAGCTCTATTGTTGTAAAAAGTAACTTCCCAACCATGTGTATTATTTTTCATACATATTAATGTACAATAGGCTGTGTGCACACACACACCTGTGTGTGTATTCTCTTTGATTAGTTGAAAAACTGTCAGAAGGCCAAGAATGGGGACATAAATGTAACATATTTGAGATCTTTATTTTTTCTTAACCCATTTAATCCTCACATCACCTCAAATTAGTCAACGAAGACCCAGAGAGGTTAGGAAAGAACCCAGATAACTTTGGTTCTTTGCCCTGTGAGGTACCTCAAACATAACAATCTAGTCTTTATTTCTGCTGGAGCGTCAGCAGAGAGAGAAAAGGAAGGAGGAAATCTCCAGTACCACTCTTTGCATGTGTTGGAGTTATACGGTGCTTCTCAGTTTGGCCAGAATACCTGAGTTCTATTTGCCTTCTGCTAATAATGTGCGTGCTGGCACAGAGCCTGTGTGTATGTGTGACAGAGGAGTGAGAGGGAACAAGTTATCCTGATTCTGTTTATATTGGATAAAAGCTTCGATGCTTGAGAGTAATCTGTATCTCAGCTCTGTTTACTTTGCAAATAGAATAAAAGTCTCACCGCTTGTGCATAAGAGAGATGGGACTAGGGGGAGGGAAAGGGTCTGGAAAAGTAGAGGTAGAGATGGGTTTTAGTGTGTTATAGGCAGAAAGGTGCTGGCCCACGAGCCCTGAGGTCCAGCCATGCTTCTGTCACTGCGTATGTGTGACTTTGTGCAAACCCCTTTCCCTCTCTGAGCTATAGTTTCACTGTCTGTAAAATTTTGGACTGAAAACAGGAATCCCATATTGGCAGCCCAGCTGGTAGAATTTGACCTAAGGACTTTTTTTTTTTTTTTAATTATTAGCAAAGTGTTTTAAAAAAAACAATTTTAGGCTGCTGTCACACTCTGTAATCCACAGGCCTCACTTCACTTTGCTGAATTTTTACATAGGTGTTACCTGCCAACTTATACAATAGTCTCCCCTTATTTGATTTGAGGTTTGTTTTCCACAGTTTCTGTTACTTGAGATCAACTACAGTCCAAAAGTATTACATGCAAAATTCTAAAAATAAACAATTCAAAAGTTTTAAATTGGCACCATATTGAGTAGTGTGATGAACTCTCTCGCTGTCCTGCTCCAAGGTTGGGGATCATTCCTTTGTCCAGCATATCCACCCTGTACACACTCCTCGCCCGTTAGTCACTTAGTGCCCTCTGGGTTATCAGATTGATTGTCATGGTATCACAGTGCTTGTGTTCAGGTAGCTCTTATTTTATTTAATAATGGTCTCAAAGTGCAAGAGTAGTGATGCTGGCAATTTGGAGATGCCAATGAAAAGCCTTAATGTGCTTCTTTTAAGTGAAAAGGTGAAAGTTCTCGATGAGGAAAGAAAAAAAAATTGTGTGCTGAGGTTGCTAAGGTCTATGGTAAGAACAAATCTATCCATGAAATTCTGAAGAAGGAAAAATAAATTTGTGCATATATATATATATATATATATAGTGTGCATAGTGTGTATATATAGTACATTATATATATAATGTACTATATATATACTATATATACACTATATATATATATAGTGTTTTGTACTATCTGTGGTTTTGGGCATCCACTGGGGGGTCTTAGAATCTATCCCCTGCAGATAAGCAGGGATGACTGTAAAGGCATTGGTGATAAGGACAGCTGGACTAGTTTCTCTAGAAGTGCCCTCATGTTATAAACAAGCCTAAGCTTGTTTTTAATAGGATCTTCATGAATGTATGTGCAAGGGGGAGCGTGACATTCTGATTAAGTATCAGGGCTCCAAAGTTGGTCTGTCCAAGTTTGAATCCTTGCTCTGCCACTTACTACCACATTACTAATCTGCTCTGTGCCTCCATCTCCTCATCTGCATAATGGACGCACTCCTGGGAGGATTAAATGAATCAATGTCTCTAAAGAGCTCAGAACACTGCCAGGCACATCTTAAATGGACAGTATAGTTAGCTGTCACTGTGACTATTATTAGAGATTGCAATGGAATATTTACACAATCTTGTCTTGAGTAGCAAATGATCTTAAGATGTTTGAGGGCCAGATATTATGAAATGTGTTCATTATAAAACACAAGGGCCAGGCTTAGAGGACCATTTGAGAAAGGCTCTCTACACTAGTTATGCAAATAAATATCTAAAACCAATTGGTCCCCATAATTCTTTTTGGCAACACAGTTTCATTTGCCAGCATCTCATTCAGTCGCTAAGAAATTGGGAAAGGCAGTGCTAGGTCTACTGGCTGACTTCATGAGATCCATTCCCCATTTCCATGAGGAGTTGGAACCTCCATTTCTCCCAGGCCAGAGGTGTTGATTTTGTCTTCCTGGCTGACCTGGCCTGGTGTGAATGGATGGAACCTGGCTCTGACTTCTTCTAAGAACACAATGTCACTTCTCATTGAAGCAGCAGGTAGGGGAAGAATACTTAAACAGAAAAGGCATCAAAAATAGCAAGTAGTTCCTCATTCATTTTTCACGTGGCATGAAATAAAAGTAGGTAAGATTAGGAAATGAAGGCGAAAATGATGTGCAGGAGCTCCCTCTGCATGTCGTTGCATCCCTCTCCAAGTTGCAATAATAAGCATGTTTATTTGAGTAGTTTCCCGATCACACTCATTAATTCTCAGCTTCAGACTCCTACTTGACATTTTTATAACCTGGTTAATATGGCCAGACATAGTAATATGTGCAGAATCAGATGAGTGAGTAAAGATTCTGGGGATACGTGCCTAAGGCCCCTCATCCTCTAAAGGACAACACCAAGGGAATACTGGCCTTTTGTGAAGGCAGAAAACAAAAACAAGGGGGTGAAGATGCGAGTCTACCATTAGTAGAAATTCTCCTTTGACACCATTGGTCCTTAAGCAGAGGGAGCCGACAGAGGAAGTCCTGGGCACAATGACAGGTAAAAGAGTAATTACCCTTACAGAGAAGAGCCACAGTCCTCAAGAAAAGGAAAAGAGAAAGGGGAAGAAAGAAAGGGAGGCGGGAACTCCCAGGTTGCTAACTGCAGCTTTCAGCCCATATGACCCTCAGCTCACCAAGCTGGCTCTTCTATTTTGTGTTCCTCTCAGGAAAGTCTATAGGCCACCTGTCCTCTGATCTAATTCCAGAGTTAGGAGCTCAATGAAGTGCATGGAACAATGGCTTGCTCTACAGGAGTCTGTGTTCCCTGGGTTTTTGAAGGTTGTGAAACCGGTGTTGCTTCTTTGTGGTTAACTCTGCTAAGTGTCTTGTGCTTTGCAATCTATAGGTAGTCAAGTGTGTGTGTGTTTGTGTGTGAAGGTGCGGGGAGCCTCCCGGCTCTTTGTCTTGTGTTTCCATGTAGAGGCACTTCTGTTTCTCAAGGGGTTGTTATTGACATTTGGGGTGGAACCATTCTTTGTCATGTGGCACAGTCCTTCATACTGCAGGATGGTTAGCCTTCCTTGGTCTTGCCCACTAAATGCTGGCTGCACCCTGCTCCACCACCTTTTCAAATGCCCACCCTGGGGAAATTTAGTAATAATAAAACAAATTCAAAAGCACTGAGAGAGTAACACTGTCTCCATCTGTCCATCTCTCCTCCCCAGGGGAGAAGCAGTAATTTCTTTCATGAGTGAATTTGGGTGAATGCTGAACTCAGCCTTTTCTCTCTCACTTTTGGACCTGCCTGCTTCTAGAGACAACACATTCCTTTCTGCTCTCCACTGAGTGGGAAGCTTCACAAGAAGCCAGAGGTTGACCTGCATAGCCTCTTACTAGGTCCATAAGATGTATAGTTCATGGACGAAGTGTTATCAAACCATTTGGGGGGAAGGCCCAGTATGCTGTGGAGCATATCACAGATAAAGCTAATATTTTGATCTCTGTCTCTCTGTGTTCTGAGTCTTCTTCTTCCTGGACTTGAGAGGAGAAGCAAGAGGTGTTACTTCCTGAGCACCTGGCCCCTCAGTGACTATACATCTGATGGTGGCCAGGATGTCCTTTCCAGATTTTCTGCCTTAGTCTGTTTTTATCACCTGTCTCATAGAAGAATGTCCAGGGGAATACCAGTTAATGGAAAGGAACAATTCATTGCCCTTGTCCCGGCTGCTACTGAGGAGGGAGTCCTTAAAGGAGATGTCAGGACAGTTTAGTGATGGGCACAAGAGATTCAGGCTGGGCTTGACCTCTCTACCACACAGACATGGGCACTCTGCTCTTCTCTGCAGATTGTCCAGGAGCATGAAGAACAGCAGTGGTTTTGTCAGTTAAAGATTCATTTCTGAACTGTGAAGGTGAACTCACGAGTAGGCTCATTTCATCCAACAGAGAACACAGTCCTGATGGAATCAAAGCTATCTTGCTTTCCTCCTTTCCAAAGGCTGCACCCTTATTTTCCTCCTTTCCAAAGGAGAAAAGCAAGTCTCCTCCGGGGTCCTCTGTGAGTGTCTCTGCTTAGGGCATAGTACAGGTCACACCCCTCTGCTCACAGAGGTGGAGCTGGGTGGAGTAGGAAGGGTCAGTGGGGCTGGAGAGGTAGTGGGTGTTTCCCGTGACATACCTGGAGACAAGGTGCTGGGCTTTTGTACCTCTGGAGTGGGTGGGAGAGGGTGGCCTCAGAATCAAGGAGGCTCCTGCTTCATTGCAGGCAGTTCTGCAAAGAAAGGAGCTGTGGGTTGATGATGTCAGGCAAATCCTCTGCAGTAGGGGTGGCTGCATCTACATTCAAAGGAATCTAGTCAGGCACAAGTAGCATCCACTCAATGGGGACTACAATAGTATTCACAGGAATGGCTCAGACCAGAGTGTGTCTTTTTACATCAGGCAGTTCCAGGAAGAGGGTCAAAAGGGTCCTTTTGTGGGGCTGTAAACTGGATATAGTCATGACTCTTATCAAGAGCTGCCAGGCATTCATGCCTGGACCATATATGCACATATAACCCATTAATGTCTCCAAATTTGGCTCTAAAAACCTCTCTCACATATGTCAAACACAGAACTTGATCCTAAACTCAAATCATGATAGTTACAAGTAAATTTGGTTGTCTTGTTTATAATTTGAAGCCCACAGGCTTTACCTAAGACAGAAAGGATCTGGTGACTCCCAGGAGAAACATCTTGAAAGCTAGCATTCACTTGGAGGGTACAGACTCCATGAAGTAGATCTTCCCCAGCATCCTCACTAATATGAACAGACTCCTCTTGTATGTTCACCTAATCAGGGTAGATGCAGGCCTAAGTGGCATGAGAAAACCAAGCAATTATGTCTGCTTGTGGTAGATCCATGACACTCCTTAGATGTCCTCTTGATTGGCAACCTGATTAGATTCAGTGAGTGACCCAGGTCCTCTGTGATCAATGACATCTCCCATGAGGATCCCATTCCAGTTGTATCTTCCTCCAATTCCCTTGTACATTTTTTTTTTAAGAAAGATAAGTAATGGTAATGGTATTTGAACAAGAAGTTGCAGTTCACTATTCATTTTTTCAAGCAGTATGCTCATTACCTCATTTGGCACCCTTCTCTTTCAGTGTCCTGAGGCTCCCAAAGCTCTTTTGTTGTTTGCAGTCTACCTCCACCTCCCGTAGCTGTGCTTCCCGCCCATCCATGGGCTGCCTATCACAAACCATGCCTTGTACATCATTGCTACTTATCCTATCAAACCTGGTCTGTCTCATGTCACACCTCCTTAGGGCCCTAACTTTTATTAATGGGATGATATGTGACAATGTATTTGCATTCGAACAAGACCAGCTCCTAAATAAAATGCCCTTTTAGCCCCATGCTTAGGACTTTTGCCTTGGTTAACATTCTGTGAAATGTGACTGTGGAAAAGAGATATGCAAATGTAGTTGCTCTGTAAATGTAAAAAGAATAAACACACATACACACATAAATTTACAAGGGGCAAACCACTGCTCAAGAAAGAAAAGGGGGAAACAAGTCTTTTTTTTTTTTTGGTAAAGAGTGGAAGATAGAAATAGAACCCACTGTCCAGATGGAGAAGCCTGATGGGAGAACCTACATAAGAACAGGAAAAGGAAAATAAACAGAAGACTGAGAAATGGAATGCGAGGCTTACTAGACAAAGCAGAAAGATTGGGGGTTATGGATACAATGTGTATAAAGGATAAAAGCATGACTTTGGAATCAAAGAAAAATATGTGTGAAATTTTCAGTCTACCACATAGTAACCGTGTGATCTTGGGCACATTATTTAACTTCTCTAAGGCTCTATGTTATGTGGTACTTTTTCTTTCATTTCCTTTCCTTTTCTTTTTCTTTTTTTGAGGCAATGTCTGACTCTGTCAACAAGGCTGGAGTGCAGTGGCGCAGTCTCAGCTTACTGCAGCCTTGACCTTCCAGTCTCAAGCGATCCTCCTTCCTCAGCCTCCCAAGTAGCTGGAACTACAGGGGCATGCCACTATGCCCGGCTAACTTTTGTATTTTTTGTAAGACAAGGTTTTGTCATGTTGCCCAGGCAGGCCTCAAACTCCTGGGCTCAAGCGATCTGCCTGCCTCTGCCTCCCAAAGTGCTGGGATTACAGGTATGAGCCTATCTTATATATTAAGGGGATTCTAATAACTACTTAATGGGTTAGGCAATTGAATGAAATGACATATGTGAAATGCTTATAGCAGTGACTGACACATAAGGGACTAAATACGGTAATACTATTTCTCTCCTCCCTTTCTCCCCCATTAAGTTCAAGAGGCACAATAACCTTGGTAAAGTTGATGTCAGTTAAAACAAAGAGAGAAAGAGGGTTATAGAAATCTATTTAAAGAAATGCTAGATGTGAAAACTAAACAGAAAAAGCTGATCAATCCATAATATCAGAGTGTTGAGAATAAAATAACTTCTGTCTGAAATTTGGAGTTGTTTTAGAAATCACCAGTAAGGTAATGCACCTTAGGAACAGAGCTTAGGAATAGGGTAGGGCTAGGATCAGAAAACAGTCAACTGGGAAAGCTGGTGCCTGAGGCTGAGAAAGGTGGAATACTCCAGATGAGGTGCATGAGTGTTGGAATCAGACCAAGTTTGTTTTAATACTGTCAGTACTTAGCTGCTGTATAGCTTCAGACACAGTGCCTAATATAGGTATTAACTTGCTCATCTGCAAAATGGGGGACAGCTAAAGTTCTTATCTCATAGGACTGGTGTCAAGGATAAGAATATAATATACACCATTTTCATAATTCACTCCTAGGCATATTTCAAATTCTAGAAATATTTGACAGTGTTATAATTTGCAGTATCCTTGGGCATGGTGAGCCCTGTGCATCTCTTCCCTCAGCTGCATCATCGGGTCTGAGAATAATCCATCCATTTCAACCTGCTGAGTGAGTGCAGAGCCTGCTAAAGAATCATCAAAGAGAAGGAATTCCAGACATGAGGGTCTGGAGTGAAAAAGAAAGGGAATCAGAAAACACGATGATGGAAAGGGAGATACATAGTGAATCCTATTTTGGACAGCCAATGTCTGTCTATTCATCTATGCATGCATTGATTCAACAAATATGATTGCATATATATTATGTGCAAGGTGCTGGAGATGCAGCAAAGAATAAGAGAGAGTTGTGATTTTGAGAGAAAAAGAAACAGTGAAATTTTGATCAAGGCCATAAAGGGCATGAGGGAAAAATCAGGGTGATATGAAAGTAAAAGATGAAGAAAATCTTTCTGCAGAAATGACAGGTAAGCAGAGACCTGAAGGATAAGTAGGAGAAAGCCAGGCAAAGTTTGGAGCCAGTGGAAACAGCACATGCAAGAGCTCTGGGGTAGGAAAGACCTTGGGATCATTGGAGGGACTGAATTAAGACCGACTTGCCTGGAGCAGAGTGAGGGAGAGAGGGAGATGAGAATACAGCTGGTGATGCGGGCCCAGGGAGATCACATCAAGTCATGCAGACAATGTTAAAGATTTAATATTTATTCCTAAGAATCATAAGAGGGTAATGAAAGGAAAGCTAATAACATCTTTTAACAGGAAAAGAAGATGCCCTCTGTTTAGCTTTATTTACATGGCCAGATTTTCTTCAGCCAAGCATTTGAGTGTTGCCCCAGAGGTTTCCACCAGCTAAGGTACCATGAGTGTTGAGGTCCCCACCACTGATTCCCCAGCACACTTATCTCTGGGCCCTGGGCACCCAGAAGATGTGGTCAGTTAAGCTTCTGGGGAAGATTCTTAGCTTCAGGATTGGATGCGAATGGTGCCGGTGGCAGGTGGTATGGTCCAGGCATGGAGTAGGGAGCAGCTGGAACTGGATCTGAGTTGGGATGTCCTCATACTTCCATTCCAAAAGGTCTTAAACAACCCCAGAGAATGGTTTGGATATACTCAGATAAATATATCACCAGAGCAGCCAGTATTAATAATTATTGCAAAACTTCGTCTGTATCCATAATTTGTTTTTCAATGACCACCTTTGTGATAATAGACATGAAATTATTTAATAGCAGGCTTAAAGAGCTACTAACCAACATCTGATTAAACTACTTCTTTTGACAGGCAGAAATAACAATGTAAGTTTACTGAATACATACTATATTCCAGGCAAGGTAATAATTGCTTCATATACATCACTTTATTTAATTATCACTGAAATCTTACAAGTTATTTATTTTTAAGCCTCTTTTACAGATGAGAAAACTAAAGACTGGAGCAGTTAAATAACTTACCCAAAGAGAAATAAGAGAAATAGCTCATAAGTAGTTAAGCTGTTTCTCTGCACTCCCACTTTCTCTCAAATGAAGAAGAGACCATGAAATTAAGATGCTTAGAGTAAGTGGGGACTTGAACCCAAGCCACATTAAAACGAACACCACCACCACCACCACAACCACAAAAGGTGAAATTAATTTTAATCATATATTTATTTTACTTGACCCTTACTTCCAAAATATCTTTTTGTGTGCCATCCTTATAAAAGCTATCAGTAAGATATTTTTCATTTTACATTCTCTTTTCATGCCCGCTCTTCAAGATCTGTGGTGTATTTGGTCACTTCCAACACATTTCAATTTGGCCTAGCCACATTTCAGGTGCAGAACAGTCACACATGGCTAATGGAGACCACACTGAGTAGTGCATTTAACTAGTAACCTATCTAAAGTAACACTACCGAGTTTAACAAGTTACGAAAATCGAGTGAGAAAATATATGTAATAAGTACATAGTCCTGTGTTTGGCGCCTGGTAGGTCCTTTGTAATTCTCTCTCTTTTTGATTCCTTCCCTTAAATCACAAAATACTGAATATATCTACTTGGAAAATCTGGTCTTTCAATGATCCACATTAAATTCAGGAGGGTTACCATGTAGCATTTATAAACTGATTTCCATTTTGCTTTGTTATGCATTACATAGTTATGGGGCGGCATATTTTCTTATCTAATTATGCTCTGTAGATTGTAATTCTGAAGTAAATTTTCCTTTTCTGACTTATAAGCAAAGAAGGCCCTAAAGCAACCTGGATGGCAGGGTGAATTCAACCTGAGGAAATAGATAGGCTTAATCATTGACATGGGGAGCCAATGGCCCATCTACCAATGAGGACAGGTGCAGATAAACACTCAGTTCTGTGTGCATCAGGGGGAGAGCTAATTAGTTGTATGGATCTTATTGGCAGAACAATTGGAAAGAAGCACATGATTTCTTTGGGAGGGAGATGTGTTTCCAAAGTGGAAGATACAGGGAAAAGGTAAATATCACCACCTTTATTGCATGGTCAGCTTTTTAAAATTATAGCATAATATCAAGATGGGAGCTGGCTTAGATTAGAAACTGAGCTTGAACATGCTTTCTTTGATCTTTCTACTTCAACTTCCCTGTGCAGTACCGCATACTACCCTTCATTCCCGCTTTCCTCTTTCATTTCCCTCCTTTGGAACCACCTCCAGTTCATTTGCCAGCCGATTTCATGAGGGAGCAGAAATGCCAATCCATCAGTTGGCCATCAGTAGGACAGCATCCCCAATCTGCATTAGCCTGCTGGGCTGACTTCCAGAACATCATCTACTATACATGAATTATTACAGAAACATTATTGCTGTCAGCATATTCCACTCTATACAACTTCCTATTATTATTTTTTTGGTGGACAACACTGAAATTTTAAACAGCTCAATCTTGCTTAAGTAATGTGAATTTGGTGGCTCTAGAAACAACTTTTTGCCTCATCAGTGAGAATCCACCTGCAGCAGTGGTTGGGCTTAGATGCAGGGGAAGGGATGGGGGTCCTAGTGCAAATGGAAACTTGAGACAGCTTGGATTTACTTTCCCCCCTCTGATTTCACCCACCTCCCAGTATCATTTCTCATCTCCTTTACTGTGGATGGCAAAGTGAGGCTTCTGAGCTCCTGATGTTTGGGTAACAGAGTCGAGGGAGCTGGGGATAAATCCGCTGGACACCAGCAGGGTCAAGGAGAGCTGCTTAGGACTTCTCTCACCAAAGAACCTATGTGCTGAAGAGCCCTGGGTATAGCACGGCTGTCTCTATGACTCATGCTATGATGGGGATCATAGATCTAGCTTGAAGACTCATGAACAGAATTAGATGATTTTTGTCTTTTTAAAAACTCTGTGACAGCCGGGGCGGTGGTTTATGCCTGTCATCCCAGCACTTTGGGAGGCAGAGGTGGGCGGATCATGAGGTCAGGAGTTCAAGACCAGCCTGGCCAAGATGGTGAAATCCCTTCTCTACTAAAAATGCAAAAAAATTAGCTGGGTGAGGTGGCGGGTGCCTGTAATCGCAGCTATTTGGAACCCTGAGGCAGAGAATTGCTTGAACCCAGGAGGTGGAGATTGCAGTGAGCCGAGATCATGCCACTGCACTCCAGCCTGGTGACAGAACGAGACTCCGTCTCAAAATAAATAAATAAATAAATACATACATACATAAAAGAAATAGAAGAAAAACTCTGTCACAAAATGGGTCATTTATCATTCTGGAGTGTGTGTGTGTATGCACACATGCGTGCTTTGGGGAGCCCAGGGTCAGAGTGGAAATTCAGGTGCTGATACCTGGTAGGAGAAGGTTGTTAAATCAGATGAATCAGACACAGTCAGGTGATTCCTGACAAAAGACAGCAGGGGGAAAGCTGAGGGCCACAGCCAGTCACATAGAAAAGAACTAAGATACAACAAATACAAAGAAAAAGAAAATTTCAAATCCCAGAAACCAGTGAATGTACTAAAGTTCAGAGATAAATAGAACCAGGAAGGAGAAGCAGAGACACAGATGCGTGGCACTAGTAATAAGCACTCCAGTTGCAGAGGCAGTCCTTGGCCTTAATACCTGGGCTCTTTATTTTCTTCCTGTGTGGGCGTGAGCCAGGGTAAGGCTGGTCTAGGACAAGCAGGAAGATCCAATGAGAATAAATCACCCAAGGCAAACTGAGGAGGTGGAAAGAAAAATAATCCTCGCTGCTGGTGTTTGCTCCCATCCGCATTCTGCTGCCTCTACCCAGAGGATGGTGGGGTTGAACATCAGACAAAACTCTAGAAACCACAACCCTTACCTGTATTTTTCTTCAGAAATTCCACATATTTAGTGTTTTACCATGAAGAGGCTTTAGGCAACCGTTTGGGTTGCAGAAACATATTCTAGAGCATCAGGGGATTTCATGGTGCAAACTTGATCTAGGAGTCTCTGTCCCTTTTGCTACTTATCCCTTCCTCAGATAGATTCGTCTAGTGAAGGGCCTACTCCAGTTCCTGAGCCAATTTCAGGATAGGTAGGTAGGACCTACACCAATAGCTTTTGTCCTGCACTGAGTGGAGAGTAGAAACTATCCACTTCATGTAACCTTGGATCAAGAAGTTCAGCTATGCAAAGACTCCCATTTTCCGTGTATTATTTTTTTCTCCTTGGTGGACCTCAAATCCCATGACCTAGGAGTAATCCCTGGGGACTCCAGTAAGCCACCAATTCATGGAGCTTCTTATTTCTAGCAGTACAGACTCAGTTCACAGGGCAGGCTTCTGCCTCCGGTCCCAGGGCCTTCCCTGAAAACAGTCTCACTCTTACCTGGCACTTCCAGGGTTGCATCAGGGAGAAGGCGTTCTTAATCTTGAACTACACTTTTCTGCTGGCAGTTTTCACTGGGGCTGTGGGGCAAGGAGCGGGGAGGTAGAGCCTGTCCTCTAGACTGGTCTCCAGTTTAACCTTCAAGTCGAAGGCAAATTGCTGCTCATCGCCTGTGATAATTGTTTAGATTTCAAACACAGATATTAATGTTTTCTATTCAAATACATAATAATGGTTGGCCAGTTTATCTGGTTACTGCCTTGGTAATCCTAGAGTCTTTATCGCTTCTGTGGAAAATAGATCTTGTGGTAAAACTTACTGCAAATACTTTCCTGTGTGTATATGGAAGGGGCAATCCCTGGAAAGCATGACTGAAGTAAAAATGGACTGAGACAGGGTAGGAAGAAAATCAAATACAAGGTAGTGCATTGTCAAGCTAGCCACGGTGTCAACAGAAAACACAGGTTGGGCAGAATCAACCAGCCCAGATCCTACAAACTAAGGGGTTGTGTGTATTAACATACATGTTAAAAGAATAAAAAGGGCTGGGGCCAGTGGCTCACGACTGTAATCCTAGCACTTTGGGAGGCCAAGGTGGGCAGATCACGAGGTCAGGAGTTCAAGACCAGCCTCTCCAATATGGTGAAACACTGTCTCTACTGAAAATACAAAAATCAGCCAGAGGTCATGTTGCACACCTGTAATCTTAGCTACCTGGGAGGCTGAGGCAGGAGAATCACTTGAACCCGGGAGGCAGAGGTTACAGTGAGCCAAGATTGCACCATTGCATTTCAGCCTGGGTGACAGAGCAAGCAAGACTCCATCTCAAAAATAAGAATAAAAAGAATTTTACATTTTTTGGACACTCACCATTAAGCAAACCTCATTCCCTATCCTTTATAGAGACTGATTCATTTGGTCTCTACAGTAGTACTATTAGTAGCCCCATTTCATGGCAGAGAAAACAGATGTATAGAGATGCTTGAAAGTGACTGTGATAGTATTTAAATCCAAGGGGCTTTGCTTTAGAGCATACATACACCATCCCTCCATCATATTGGCTTTCAGTATAATGAAATGTTTTGCATATTAAATATTCCTCAGGTGTTTATCAAAGGTGTCTGGAGCCATGGTGAGGGGATACAAGACCCCTATAAAATCTACTGTGTATTTACATCAGGTTTTTTCAAATTAAGATGCTTAGGAATTAAGTCCCACCAAGAGAATAGGTCTAAGTTTTGGTTAGGTATCTGAAAATGCCCTACAGTTGATTCTTAACAGATCTAAGCATTGAGAACCACTGTCTAGTTCTTTCTGCCTAGATCTAGGAGAGGATAGTGAGTGTAGGATACATATTCCAGTTTTCTTTGTAATGGGATAGAGGCAGGTCTTCCTGACCCTTTGGATTAAATTCTATAGCCTCTCTGTCAATCTTCTCTTCGACAGCAGCCTTTTGGTAGTGCTGTTTATGTGTGTGTATGTGTATCACACACATACGTAAATGTATGTGTGATAGGACTATAAATGCGTGAGGTTCTTCAACCCACAAAAGTCAGTTGTACGTTGTGCCAGGTCTGAAGTTATAGCAGGAAAAGTCGGTGGGCCTGTCACTAGAAACCAGGTATCATGTATGAGTACTTTAGATCAGAAGAGACCTTGTCAGTCTGGGTCAGATCTGAGGTTTAATTAACTTAATCAGTCTCTCAGAGCACCCCAAAATACGCTGCAGAAGGTCCTAGACATGAGGTGAGGGAAGTCCTGAGGCATCCCTTGTTAAATCTGAAGGATCTTTCAGCCACAGGTTGATTAAATATGAGCCTGGGATTATGTTAAAGTAAAAATTGCCAAAAACTAGACAATTACATTGCATTTTTGGTGCTATATGTTTATTTTTACTTTCTGTATGTCAGAAAATGAGGAACAGTCTGCTTTGTCTTCTTTCTCAAATCTTTCTAGCTTTCTTGTGCTTTGCTTATTGCAGTCCTGGTTGGATAAACAGATATGCCCTGGAATGTCTCAGGAAACATAAATAGGGTATGTTGGATTTGACAGAATATTACAAGCTATTTCTGTTCACATTGGGTTTTATTATTTTTCTTAAAAATATACATATATGTTAATATACACAAACCTCTCAAATCTTACTTTCCTGTGAAGTTATTTGACAATGTTCCTAATATTTAATGAATACTATCTAGGTCCAGTGCTGTTCTCTAGTAACATACTACAAAGAATGTCTTAAAAGGCATTAGTAATACATTCTTGACAGATGATGCTGAAACAAGCTCTTCCTAGAGAAGATTCATTATAACATAGATTTAATATTAAAACAATGGACTTTATTCTTATCAAATGGATGCAGCAGAAAGAGAAACAACTTATGAAACAACTTATGCTAGTGTGTGTATGTGTGTGTGTGTGGGCACGTTTGTGCCCAGAAGATAAATGAAAATCTTACAGCTGTATAGACCCTCCAAAAAGGGGTGATGGTGGGGGTGGTGGAATCAGACCTAGTATGTTAATCCAGCTACCTGTCTAGTCACACTTAGCAACTAACCTCTTATATCATTAAAACTTAGAACTAGAATAGATTCCATAATTTTATAGATGAGAACAGTGAGGCAAGGGAAACGAATTGCTAGTTGGAGATAGAGCCAGGATTCTACCTCTATCCTAGGTCTTCCAATAGTCAGTTGGGCCCAGATCATAAATCCTTAAGGTGTTCAGAAGAATACTTGGAGGCTTAGGCTCTGCTTCTCTCTTTAGCTAAGGAATATGTTTTAAAAATGAGTATTTATCAATTATTTGGACTCTGAATTCAATGCATTATTATATGTTCTTGGGTAATCTTTATACTATCCACGGAATTCTTAAGGAAGACTAATAGGCAAATGCTGTCCTCAGTTTCACAAAGAGGGAATTATAAAAAGTATAGATTCGTGATCTTGATGTACACTCTTGGAAAAATGCTAGAGTATGTTATTAAGAAGATGGTCGATGAACACATAAGAAAAGAAAGAGGTGATCACTAGAAGCATCCATGATTTCCTAAAAGCAAGACATGCCAATTAACCTCAGTTCTTTTTTATGAGGGGGATACAGAGTCTTTTTTTGGGGCAGGGTGGGGACAGAGTCTTGCTCTGTCACCCGGTCTGGAGTGCAGTGGTGTGATCTCAGCTCACTGCAACCTCTGCCTCCCGGGTTCACGCAATTCTCCTGCCCCAGCCTCCTGAGTAACTGGGATTGCAAGCACACGTTACCACACATGCCACAACGCCTGGCTAATTTTTTGTGTTTTTAGTAGAGAAGGGGTTTCACCATGTTGGCCAGGTTGGTCTCAAACTCCTGACTTCATGATCTACCCTCCTTGGCCTACCAAAGTGCTGGGATTACAGGTGTGAGCCCCCGTGCCCAGGCATCTCAGTTCCCTTTTTGACATCTTTACTAGACTGGCAGAAGGAGGGTGGCGATGGTAGGGCGGATAGTGTAGACATAAAGAATGGCAATAGTGTAAGTCCTATGAAACGTTTCTCCTAATATCCTCCAGAATGACCTAGAAAATACAGGCTGTGTATATGTATTTGCAGTTGTTAGAACAATGCCATTCAAAGACAGTCAATCTCTGGAATGCTATCAACAAAGAGGAAGTTGTTTTAGTATCAATTTACAGATTTTGTTTTTCCTATCCCTGTCATGTTCCAAGTATTTATCAATGACTTGAATGAAACATTGACCATATGCTTATTAAATCTGTGATGACACAAAGCAGAGGTCAGCTAATATGACAAATGATATAAACAAGTTTTAAAAGATCCTGCTATCTGGAAAGATGGATTGAAACTAACAAGATAAATTTAACAAGGATAAAAGCAGAGTCTTAGTTTTAGGTTTGAAAGAAAGCTTGATTTCATGAAAAGAGGATGAGAAAGAATTGGTCTGAGGGTAGTGCACTTCATAAATATCTGAGTGGTTTTAGTTGACCATAGACTCTACCAGGCCAACATGGTATTAGGTTGGTGCAAAAGTAATTGCGGTTTTTGCCATTACTTTTAATGGATAAAAATGTTAATTTTAATACATAAACATTTTAATTTAATAGATAAAAATGTTATATACTCTATTTTTCTATCTATCCATCCATCCCTCTCTATTAAGAGGATCTTATCTTCCGAGCAATCTGTCCTCTGCTGGAGAGGAGATCCTCAGAGCACTGTAGTCAGTTCTGGGCTCCATGTTTAGGAGAAATATTAACAAATAGGACAACGAAGACCACTCTGAAAAGTGTTTGGACATCTTGTCAACTGAAGGTTGATTGAAAAAACCGACAGTGCATTTAGAAAAAGAACAGTTGGGGAAGTAATAATAACTGTCCTAGACATTTGAAAGCATCTCAAGGAGAAGATGAATGGGATAATTCCATTGTGTTCTAGAGGGCAGAACCTATGAATGGTGTGACAGGGAAGCAGATACTGACTCAATGTAAAGAATATTCTTTTTTCAGTAGTTAGAGGTATCTGTATGTGGATAAGACAACTTTTGGGTTAGCCAGCTCCTGATCACTGGGTGGGCTTCAAAGCAGTGGTTAGGTGACCACCTGAGAATCAAGATGCTGGTGAGAAGATTGTAGCACAGAATGGGTGGATAGACCAGAAGATCTCCATACTTGCTTCCAACTCAGATTCTGCTCCCATTTCCTGGGTTAAGCTGACTTTCCTGACCACCAAATGGTGCTTGGCCTTGTCTCCCATAGCCACTGTTCACATTGTCCCCCTGCTTCCTCACTCCTGTAACTCTGTAGAAGCAGATGGGGAAAGGAAACTGCTCTAGGGAGGATTGGGTTTGTCTGAAAGTTCTATGTGTTCCAGGGTCTCAACTCTGAGACCTCCAGAAAGCAACTGCCCCTCCAGACAGCCCAAATGCCAGAAAAGATTTCTGAACTTCAAATGAAAAGGAGAACCACCACTCCTTTGAAGTGCATGTATCAAAGCTTTAATAAGAGCTAATAAAATTGTTATGTTGGGTTCACGTCTCCTGAGAGCATCAAGTCAAAGCCTCCCCGGGGAAAGAAACTGTTACATAACTATTCTTACAATTTTTTTTTTTTTTTGAAATGAATCCCTGATTAAAAAGACCACAATAGTTATTTCAGTTTAACTGTAGAGTACTAACTCAATTGCAACTGATTTCTTCAGGTTTTATTTGCAACAGAGAAGGCGTCAAGTAGTCACTAAACACTGAACAAAAGATGTTCAGTGAGCACCCTGGCTGTGGGCAGATGGCTGTGTGTCCTGGTCTCCTGGGAGTCCTTCCTGTCCCAAAGCTTCTAACAATGGCAATAGTTAATTCTTTCATCTGTGAAGGGTTTAAATTTCCAGAATGATTTTACACAGACAAGGACAGGCCACTTCCAGGAGCCTGCAGGTGCACTGACCACTAGTCTTTGGAACAAAGGTCTGCCTATGGATGTGAAGAGGCAAAGGATGAGGTATGTCACCTGCATACTCAGAACCTGTGCTGAGAAAATAAAATGGCATCCAGCACCCAGTCAACCAGGAGGAGTTTTGGGGAGGAGGAGAACCCAGGAAAACTGATGGGCTATGTGCCAGTTATCATACTAGAAAGTGGGTATGATTATCCTCAATTCCCAACTGAAGAATAAAAGCAAATTGCATCAAATGATTGCTCCTGGCCACACAAACATTAAATGGCAGTGCTGAGACTTGAACTCCAGTCAGTGTGATAGGTTCTTACTACACCCCATAGCCCCTGATGGAGTATAATTTCAGTCCATGAAGGGGTGGCCAATGAGATTCTTTCCAGCTTGGGGCATATACACTCACCTGTAAAAATGTCTCAGACACCAAGCTGACATCTGCCATTTCTGATTCCCCAAGGAGAGGAGGAGGGGTGTGCAGCCAGGAAAGAGAGGGGTTAAAGGCAGCAGAGTGCTAGGGAGGGCAAGTGCTCTCAGCGACAGGAGAATGTGCTCACACAGAGCCCAGAGCTCTGGAGCAGCCTCCGGCAGAAAAAGGGCAACATTGGGGGAACACATGGAAAGGAGGGACCGGTATCTGAAAGCCATCTGGAGAGTTGGAGGCAGGGAGGACTCCTTTCTGGCCTGAACCATTCAACAAAACTCTTAGAGGCACGGAAACGCCTTCCTATGATGTGCCAGGGTTCTTTGCCAGCAATGTTTCTGAGTCGAGGAAAGGGGCAGAAAGGGGAAGAGGGAAAATATGGGGAAGATGGAGCTGAATGGGATGCTTGTGAGAAAGCAAGGGGAAAGACACAATAGATTCTGCTCTTCTCTTAAAGGAAAGAAGTTATTCGTGGTTTTATTTCAGATGCATGGGGACATTTTGAGCTTATCTTGCTTACCTGATGTCTGTGCCTAAGAATTTAAACATTTGTGTCCTTGGATAAAGCATAAATGCAGGTTCTGCTCCTGTGCAGTGAGGGACATCTAATCAAGGCAGGGGGAGAAAAGGATTTCAGTGAGAAAATTCCAGGGAACTTGAATCCTCATTAGCTCATCTCTTTGTCCTTGGCCAGGATAGTAGTTATTATCCCAGTTGGAGGAGGATCTAGTGTCTGGGACTTCAGCAAGTTCACGAATCACCTGGGGATCTTGTTGACATGGAGATTCTGATTTGTGAGGCCTGGGGATGGGGGAATAAGATCTTGTTTTTTCTGCCCTTTCCTAGTGATGCAGCTGCAGCTGTTTCTGGACCACACACACACCACACACACACACACACACACACACACACATATATATATATATATATATTTGAGACGGAGTCTTGCTCTGTCACCCAGGCTGGAGTAGGGTGGCACGACCTTGGCTCACGGCAAGCT
Source organism: Piliocolobus tephrosceles (assembly GCF_002776525.5). Lineage (NCBI taxonomy): Eukaryota > Metazoa > Chordata > Mammalia > Primates > Cercopithecidae > Piliocolobus > Piliocolobus tephrosceles. Next base: position 65,105,900 of record NC_045434.1, read on the forward strand.
CCGCCTCCCGGGTTCACGCCATTCTCCTGCCTCAGCCTCCCAGGTAGCTGGGACTACAGGCGCCCGCCACTACGCCTGGCTAATTTTTTGTATTTTTTAGTAGAGACAGTGTTAGCCAGAATGGTTTCGATCTCCTGACCTAGTGATCTGCCCACCTCGGCCTCCCAAAGTGCTGGGATTACAGGCGTGAGCCACTGCACGCGACCCTTCTGGACCACATTTTAAGTAACAAGGTGTCAATCAGTTCTGCAGAAAGGGAGCCTGCACTCCAAGGTCTCACTGTATTCACAGTCAGGAAGCTTATCTATTTGACCGAAATGCAGCATGGACAACTAGCTCTTATCACTCTGCTTACAGCAAAGGTGCAAAATAGCTGGCAAACCTTCTCTTCATGTTGATCCTTTGATTCCTTCAAATTTCATGGTGGAAGCAGGAGACAATACAATTCTTGACAGGCTAGAAAGGGTCGGTTCCTGAGCTGCCCCTGGAAGCGTGATTGGATACCACTCTAAATGACTGTTTGGAAGGACCAATGTAGGTGGAAATAATCATGAAGGAGAGAGTTGGAAAAAGTCTCCAAGTTGGTTTGGGTTTTTGGAAACATATGCTTCTTTTGTGTGTTCCATATTCTTTTCCTAAGGCCAATTCCTGTGTTGCCATTGGGGGAATATGAACAACTGTGCACATCTGTCTCCTGGGCTATTCTTGTGCTCAGCTGCCTGCCAGTCAGAATCAGGTTCTTCTCAGGTAGATCCCTTGGTAGGAGCGTGTGGTGTGTACTTCTGTATGAGGAACCCCCAGCCAGCTTCAGTGCTTTTAGATGGGTTGACTTAAGGGCCCATCTTCCCAGGTGGAACCATTCTGTGCTAATTTGGAACAGAGGTTGAACTTGCATCGTAGTCCCTGCTTTCCAAGCCTTCTGGGAGGAATGTAGCAGGGACCTCCTCCCTTTGATTCTGCCCCTCACCCTCAAATCTCTGGTCATGAGAATTTTTTTCTCCAGCCCCACACAACTATATATCTTCTCTCACAGGTCTCAGTTAGACCCTAGCTGGCCCTTTTCAGCACTAGGGCTTGTGAGTCCTGTGAACATGACAGATTCTGCCAAGAAGAAATGACTTCTGTTTTCCTGAAACAGAAGAGTTCCTTAGATGACACTTCTCCATAAGGGCAGACCATGAAAACGCAGGCAGACTGCAGGGTTTGAATGTACTGGTTAGTCACCAAGCAATGGCCCCTTCTCTTATGGGTGCTCCCACCAGCCTTCTTTGACACTTACAGAGTAGGAAGCTACTCTGCACTTACCAACTCATCCTTGATGCCTCAAACATCTAAACCTTAACCCTAGGAAGCAGCTGGAATGAGAAGGACTTGACTAACGAGCACTGAGACAAAGATTCTAGACCAGACTTAGTTAGTCGTGAGGTTTTAGGTAAGTTACTTAACTCTATATGACTCAGTTTCATTTCCTATAAGTGTGAGGGTTTTTGACTCATTCATTCATGTATGCGTTCATGCAATATATGCTAATGCAGTGTATATTTTACATTCACCATAGAGGTGCTCCATGGGGCTCTGTAGAAAATATAAAGGGAAGAAAACACAATGCTTTAAAGCATCCACTCAAAAAAAAATACCTTCCTACTGAAACTATGCCAAGAACTGGCAGCATTGGCATCATTTGGAAGCTTGTTAGAAACGCAGAATCTTGGGTCCCACTCAAGACTATGCATCAGAAACTGCATTTTAACAAGATCCCCTGGGAGATTTGTGCACCCATTAAAGTTTGAGAAGTACCAAACTCCATGGGTAATATTGTGTTCTCTGCTTTAGCACATACTGTCTTGTGCCACACATCCTTTTCTTTAAGGAGCTCATAAGAAAGAGAGGAAGAGATTTTGACAAATCCCTACTCTACAATGTTCTGAATGTCTTAACAAAGATGGGAAGAGAAAACTATGGAAATTTAGATGAGCCAATAATCGACCATGCCATTCATTCATTCAATAAATACTTGAACATTTGCTATGGGCCAGGTACTGTCCTACATGTTGGGAAAACAGAAATAAACACGGAGGAAATGTCTTTATTTTTATGGAGCTTACATTTGAGTGGGGAAAAACATATAATAAACATCTTTAAAAATTTATAATTCCAGGTAGTGATGTGTGCTGTGAAGGCAATGAGCAGAGCAATGTGGTGCCTGAGGAGAGGGGAGTAGGAATTACTTTTGGTGAGTTGGTATAGAGAGGCCTCTTTGAGGAGCTGAGATCTAAGTGATGAGGAAACAATAACAGAAAGATCTGATCTGTGGGGACAGGGAGAAGAGGATGATAAGGAAGGAGGACAGCAAATGTACATGCGTGGGTAAGTCTGACCTCTTTTTGGTGTAGCAGGAATCAGATGTGTTTGGTAAGGGGTGAAGGTATACGCTCAGCAGGGACTGCTCAGGCCATGGTCAGTGTTAGATTGAATTTCACTCAGAGTAATTACAGTAATATGCACAGATATAGATTGAAAACAATTAATTCTGGCTGCTGTGTGGAGACTAGATTGTAGAGGGTAAGGCTGTAAGAGGCAGGCCAGGCAGGAGGCCCCTACAGTCATGCAAGTGAGTGATGATGGTGACTTGGATTAAGATGGCAGGGGTGGCATGGCTGATGGATTGGGATACACAGTGTTTTGGGGGTAGGATCAAAGCACCTGGGGAAGATCTTTTAGAGGAGTCTATGATGTGATTTTGATGGGCTTTGAAGAATGTGCAGGAAGTCACTAGACAGAGATTCAAAATTCCAGGTTTTGAAGACCGAAAGTGTGGAGTCATGTATTTTGGAAGCAGAAGTTGGTTCATGGTGTTCTTCTGAAAGAACTAAGACAAAAGAAAATAACCTAAAGTGCATATCTCTCATAGAAATGCAGTTCTTTTCATTTTCAATGGCAGCCCTAAAATGTGAGGTGACATTCCTGATTTCTATGCAACCTCTCCAAATCCCTCTACCAACCTCTGTATTACAAAGGTCTAATCATCTGGGAGAAAAGAAAGGCTGCTCTCCTTTCTTCCAGTAAATCAGACTTGGTCCTGGATCTGCTCAGCTATGCCTACTCTTAGAGAATAAACTATTTTGGTCTTCTGAGCAGTATGTGTTCAGCACCACATTCCAGATTTCCCCATAAACCATTCAATCCAAGTAAGAAAATAAATGTGAATATCACTAACTCAGCAGCCTGGCACTGCAGATGACCCCATTACGTCAATCACCATCAGCAGATCACTGTAACTGGTGGGCTGTCATCCACGTGGAGATTAATTGCTGAGGACCTGTTGTATGTATTAATAGATCATTTATTCAGATTGATCTTTCACCCATTGATCTTCAATCCCTGCATATGGCCAGGTAGCTATTGCTCTTGTGATCTGACTTCCGGAGCCAATCTTTCCTCTGAAAACCCCTTTGGGATTTCTTAGCATGCATAGCAGCCCCATGTAGACTCCAAGTCCACAAACCACAGCTGCAGTCAATCTTGTCTCATCTCTAGAGAGTCAAGGTATGCTGCTGCTTCCTACCTTCCTATAATTTGATTGATAATATCTCAAGTTCCAAATCTGCAATCAAAGCACTACTGTCAGGCTGCAATCTGAATGCTTATTTGAATAGCTTCAGCACCTTGTCCCTTGGAAATTTGTGCTTCCTTCTTATCCTCTTGCCTTCCCTGTGCCAGCTGGCATCGTTGGACTGGATAGAGAACCTGAGGTCACCTTAACCCTTTAAGTGGCTGCCCTTTAAGTAACAAGGTGTCAATCAGTTCTGCAGAAAGGGAGCCTGCACTCCAAGGTCTCACTGTATTCACAGTCAGGTATCTTATCTATTTGACCGGCTAACTCCTACTCCTCTGTTATGGGCTGAATTGTGTTCCCCCAAAACTCACACGTTGAAGCCCTATTCCCCAATACCTCCAAGTGTAACTGTATTTGGATATAGGGACTTTAAAGGAGTAATTTTGGTGAAATGAGATAATATGGGTAAACCCTAACCCATTATAATGGGTGTCCATAAGGAAAGGAGATTAGGGCACAGACATGTAAAGAGGGAAGACATTGAAGAAAGATGATCATCTCCAAGCTAAGGAGAGATGCTTCAGAAGAAACCAACCCTACAAACACCTCGATCTTGAACTTTTCACCTCCAGGACTGTGAGAGAATAAGTTTGTTTAAGCCACTTAGTGTGTGACACTTAGTTATGGCAGCCTGATCGGACCAATTCACCTTATTTCAGGTCTCACCATACCTGCACCTTTTCTGAGAAGATTTCCCTAACTCACAGATTAGCTTATGTCATCCTGCTATCTGCTGCCATTTCTGTCTTTTCACTGACCTAACATTCATTACATTACAATTACTTATTTAATTACTCATTTTTAGGAGTTTGTCAGCTCCATAATGCCAGGGATGCCTGTCTTGTTCACTGCTTTATTAGGTAAGGAAAATGACTAACTGATATTTATCTGTAAATAATACAAATAAACCTCCAAATCTCAGTGACTTAGCACAATAAGAATGTCTCTCATTTATATCACAGTCCAATGTGGGCCCAGTCTTCAAGCACTTAAGTCTTTATCTGTGGCTAGATTTTCCTCTGCTTCTTTAAGGGCTCCAAACTTAGCTGGTAGATGTGGAACAAGAAAATGATCATTGGTGGGAGGTTTCCATGAGCCACACCTGAGAGCGGAGAACCTTACTTTTGTTCAAATTCTATTGGCCAAAACCTAAGTCACATAATCTCAGCAAACTGCAAGGAAGGCCAGTAAATGTAGTCCAATTGTGTGTCCAGGGAGCAAAGGAGAACATGGCTATTGGTGAACAGAAACAATTTATGCTATGACCACTGTATCTCCAGCACCAATCATACTGCCTGACTCATGGTAGGTATTTAATAACTATTTTAATTAATTAACTTATTAATTTTCACAAGTCACACACCTAGCCTTAGGTGGAACTAGAATGCTTTAGAATTGTAGTCCCTGCTTTCTCTATCCAGGGGCTTTTCATTAGACAATGCTATCTCATTTGTACACACTTGGAAGAGGAAAATCTCTCAGTCTTAAAAATCCCCTTGCAAGAAACAATCTCAACCAAGGAAGTTATTTCATAAAAAAGTCTCAACCAAGTAAGTTATTTGTACTGAGCAGGCAGCTTGGTATGTGTTTTTGCCATCTTGCTACAGTTAGTCACCTCTATTAGATTCTAAGCTCCTTGAGGGCAACACATTAACCATCTGGGTACCCCAACTTTAAGCCCAGTGCCTGACACATCTATAACATTCTTTCAGCCAACATTTATTGAACATTTACTATATGTTGCACAAAGTGCTTCACATCCATGAGCTCATTAAATTGTCCCATGAAGTAGCAACAATAATTGTCTGCTTTTAATACATTGAAAGCCAGTGCTCAGAGAGCTTGAGATAGCTTGCCAAGGGTCACAGAACTAGAAAATAGTTAAAGTAGGACACAAAGTCAAGTACCTAGGTTTTCAAAGCCCATGATCTTAATCGTTATTCCAAGATGCCTTTCCTGTGCATGCTGTTTAAGTTGAATGGAAATTGGCCATGGGCATCAGAGCTGAGTTTGCTGCTTTTGTGAGCCTGGTCTTATTCTTGATTTCAAGAATGTATGTCTCTCATTCTCTTGAAAGCAGAGGATGGGCTGTCTTTGTACCCCACAGAATGCCTAGCACAGAGCCTGCTGCACAGAAGATCTTCAATAAATGTGTGCCTCTGCTCTCTACAAGGTTAATGAACCACAACATAAGGAAGAAAAGGAGTGGTCAACCTGTCTACACTGGTTGGTGCAGCTTTCCCCAAGTACCCACCCACACACTGCCTTCTCCGGCCCCCAGACCAGCCACTCTGCCCAGAGCTCTTCTTGGTGGGTCCTAGCATCCTTTGGGAGTGAAGGCCTCTTGTTTCCCTCTCTGAGATTGATGGTGATGGTAGAGAGAAGGAACTAGTGGTTTCTGATGGAATTTCCATCTTGAAGATAAGATAGAAAGGAAGAAATATTCCTAGTGAGTCCAATTCTCTCAGGAAATAAGACAGATGTCTTTTCCCCTGGTCTTCCCCCTCCATTCTTCTGAACCCAGCTGCACCACAGCATCTCAGGCCCCTATTTTTTCCAGTCTGTGAAGCTCAGAAGTAGCAGTGTTCAGATTCTAGTTCTACTGTTCTGACTTCTGGAAGCAGAGGCTGGGGCCTATCCTCCCAATCCCTTCTCAAATCCATCCCCTAGGCTGCATCAGAATGAAGAAATTCAATTGCATGCAGGTAAACTTCTCTTGGTGCAGTATTTAATTTTTTTTGGTAACCCTGAAAATGGCATTTTACCCAGGATATGTTATCAGTGAGCCCTCTGAGCAAATAATACACCAAAAACAAAATAAATAAAATAATGTTCTTTTTGTATACATTTGGCACAAGTGAAGACCTCTTCCTGTGTAGGTGCTTAGCTGAATTATTTTTGCCTACTGGCATTCCTGTCCCTAGAATGAGCAAGGCTGCACAGCTTGTCGAATGTGAGGAGGTCAGGCTCCATCATCTCGTGGATACAGGTGGCTCTCTCTTCTCCTTTCAGGTGGATGCGATGCAACTTACTAATAAAAATGGAGGCATTTCAATATGACAGAGCCATGTGTAGATGAAGAAGGATTTTCAGCACCTCTGTAGGAAATTGGAATTGGCTAATGGTTCCTCAGTATATGAAGAGAACTGACTTCATCATCCTCAGCAAAGTTTCCAGTGCTACAGGAATTCAAGCTTTACAGCTCTGCTTCTACAATTGTCAGGAGCCTCTTGGGGGATGGCAAGTACAGAAAAGACTGAAGAAAGACATATTCCAGTCACCCCCAAGTTCATTTCCACTTCAGGCTGAGGGCCTGCCGGCCCAGGGGAAGCTCTGTCTCTTCCAATTTGGTGTGAATTGAGACCATCCATCCCGGTCGAGCTGCATTCTAGGCTTTTTTCTTGCTGATGTCAAAAGGCTGAATGTGGACTTCAGGACGGCTTGAGGGCTGTCTCGCCTGCTAACACTGATTTTATGATATGCTAAACATAACATTCAATAGCTATTACTTCCACTGTCAGAGAAACAACTTGAGCTATCTATCTTCCTCCTCAGACTATATTACATTTCTCCCTGCAAATGACAACGCATTATAATATCTTTTATTATAATATTACTTATTTATCGCCAAAGGTTTTCCAGCCTTAATGCTGAGGGCTCTCATTCTTTATCTGCTTTTTGGTTTGTTTGTTATGAATGTCACATTTTATTTATCAAGATGGGCTCTGTTCAGAATTTGTGGAGCCATAGTCTTCTGATTTACTTCTTATGCAAACCTGAGCTTTTATCTCATTAGATTTCTCAGCACGTAATGAGCACAGGATGGACAAAGTGTTCTACATTTTTATCTTTTTGAGACAGAGTTTCACTCTTGTTGCCCAAGCTGGAGTGTACTGGCGCTATCTCGGCTCACCACAACCTCTGCCTCCTGGGTTCAAGTGATTCTCCTGCCTCAGCCTCCCGAGTAACTGGGATTACAGGTGCATGCCACCATGCCCAGCTAATTTTTTGTGTTTTTAGTAGAAATGGGGTTTTGCCATGTTAGCCAGGTTGGTCTCAAACGCCTGCCCTCAGGTGATCCGCCAACCTCAGCGTTCCAAAGTACTGGGATTACAGGCGTGAGCCACTGTGCCTGGCCTCTACTTTCTTGCTTTGTCGAAGGACCCAAAGGGAAAGCATCAGGATTTAGGATTATGGCCCTTGAACCTTGAAAATGAGTTCCTGGGGTCATCTGTGCCAGCGTCCCCCTCTCTTAAGACAGGACTTTAACCTTGATAGTCCCATTTTAGCAGGAACTCTGCTGAAGGAGCTCCCGTAATAGTTCTCGGTATCTTTTTCCACAGTTTAGCAGCCTTCCTTCTGAGAAGCTCTTCCTCCACATCCCCCTCTAAATTAAAGCTATTTCCTTAAGTCCAGTCAAAAATGTGATATTCTACTAGACATTATTTCTCTAAGAAGGGTACTGGAAACCCCAATATAGAAAATCTCTTAAATGGCATACACACTTGGAGGCAGTTATTTGTTTTACAATAAAACCAAAAACCTAAAATCATGCTTCCTTGAAGAATATCTTCTTTAATTCTCTTAAGTGACTGTGTATGCATCATTAATGACTAGACTGAAAAGCTTTTGTTTTTTTTTCTTTTTCCTCTGTTGGGAATAGGTAGATGTGCAGGCAGAGAAGATGAATTTCTCTAGCACCTAAAATCTAATGGAGGCTGAGCCCCCAGTTAAGTCTAGCCTTGAACAAGTGGATAAATGAGGGATGTAATAGTTGTTTACTCCCCTGACTTACACTCTTTTTCCGTTGTAAAGTGACCCCATCCTATCCTGTCTTTTCTCACCTGGGCACCCAGTACTAAAATAATGCTAACTTTTTCTGATTTGTTCCAAAGATGATATCTGAGAGGCTAATGGTTGATCAAAGCCTGAGACATTACTCCCTCCCAGGCTGGTTTACATTTTAATAGCAGACTATGGGAAAGGAACATTATTATTCAAAGAATGATACTATCATGGTGGAAATTCAGACATCATAGAGAACTGATGGAGGATATACTTAGACTAGGGACGGAAGCCGAAGGTACTCTTAAACACTCCTTGTCAGGGACTCAAATCCTTCTGTCCATGAGACCACATCAAAATGTCCAGTTGAGCAATCCTTCCCGCACGTCACGTATTGAGGCCATCCTTTCTTTGGCACCATGCCAATCACAGGACAAAGGCAAAATGCAACACCTTGGCCAATGCAGAGGAGTATGTTGAACATCCATACAAAACAAGACACCATGTATTTTCAGCTGTTTTCCCCAAAACAGGTGCTAATGAGATGAAAGGCTTGCCCCTGATTGGAAGAATATGTTGGAAGGCTTGTAGTTGCCATTCTTATACCCTGGCCTGCCCACCATCCTCACAAGAAGAGAAAATGGTGCAGCTGAGAAGTTCTGCCTTATCATGGTGGGAAAGGAGGAGTGGTTTCAGTGTGACGTGGCTGATTGTAACTTCTTGGGTACTGTCAGAAACTCATATTCCAGTCTCAGAGTCCTGCACTCTCCATTCAGCTCTTAAGCTAGCAAGGCAGTGAGCATGTTAGCAGGCTCTGTGAATTATTCACAATGCAGAGGGACTCCTCCTAGAGCAGTGTAGGCTTGTTTCTGAAATACAAAATGCAAGATTGGCAAAGTAGAAAAAGAGGATATTGAGACTATATATTTTTGTTAGACTTGTTGGCCTGTCCTACATCTGACTCTTTGGTGTTGTGCCTGCCCCCACCAACCCCCAAAAAAGATGATGAGTGGAAAACAAGGGCCCTATATCCAGATGAACAGTTACCTTGAATTTCCCCCTTCCCCCATTTTCCAACAGTCCAACTTCTATCCTTTCTCCTCTTGTCTATTAAAATAAGTTTGGTTGGTTTGGGTAGATTTGTTATCTCAAACTACCTCTGAGTCTCCTTTTTAATCTTGGAGAAAGGACAACAGATCTAGTCATCTCATTTTTGATGAATCTTGGGCATTTCTACAGTGACCATGGCCACCAGATGGGTAAACTCTTCCTCCTTGACACTACTGTCTCAATTGATGGGCTGAGTTCTGGATGTCTCCAAAAGACTACACAGCTGGAAGACTGGTCATCTTTTTAGTACATTAAGACAAAAACAATCATTTATGAGCTGTGGTTTGTGAAATGGTGCAATAACTATTTGCATGTTGTTTTCTATTGATCTATAGACCAATAAACTGAGCTCTCTGAAGCTATTGGTGAGTTCTATGGGGATGGAAAGGAAGATCCCTCTAGATGCCTTACCCTCTTGGCATCTAAGTCCAGCTGTGGTATAGTCTATCTGACTCTTTTGAATTTTTTTTTTTTGGTCAGGTAAGTTATTTACCCCTGTTATTTATTAGAGGTGCCTCTTGCAATGCTAAATTTGCTTCTTCAAAACCATGTAGTTGATGACTTCTAGGGGAACGAGGTTGACAGAGTGTAGGGATGTGATCACCCCAATCCACTTTATCCTCTTAGTGCCATGGCTCTCAGCAAACTTTTTTTAGTGTCAAGTCCCAAGGGAGAAAATCAATGAAATGGTCTCTACCCTGGTCCAAATAACTCCAGATCCCGTTTATCTCCCTTTCCAAGTACCTGCTTCCCCAAGTAACTAATTAGGATGGGACTTTTTTAAATACCCACCTCTCCTTCTGCTGCCACAGATTCAATTCATATTTTCAATATATATACATATATTTGCCTGGATGACTAGAAGAGCCCCCTGGCTGTTTCCCACCCCTGCCTCCAGTCTTACACTTCTTCAGTTCATCTGCTATAATTTAGGCACAGCAACTGTTCCAAAATATGAACCTGATCATTTCAGTTTCTTGCTTAAAATTCTCTTCATTTGTCTTAGGATAAAATCTAAGTTCTTTGCAAGCCACAAAAGACTGTTTATGGGTCTCGATCTCACCTTTTACCATCATCCCCGTTGGAATTCCATGCTCCTGAGAGCACCCATCCCTCACCGGGGATTCCTTTCACATGCACTCCCACCTTTTTGGAATATTCTCTCTGAAACCATCTAGTCTTTTGCGGTTAACTTCTATTCACCCTTTAGGAATCACCTGAGAGATTTCCTTTATCTTGAGGCCATTTATAGTTAACTGCTATGGATTAGGTTAGAGCTAGTTATCCACTGTGGGGGTGCCCAAAAACCTTTGGGTTTGTTTCTGACAGAGCAGTACCTCCCTTTGTTGGTGTTTTCTGTTTGCTTGGTTTTTTGTCTACAGACATTAAGTTCTTGAGGCAAGGACTGTGTCTTAGTCATCTTTCTAACTTGGGTACTTGATCAATAGACTAGAAGATTAGCAAATACTGGGTGAATAAATGCCTGACCTATGTCAATATAGGTTAATTGCACCCAATTAAGTTCCTCCCTCCCTCCCTTCCTTCTTCCATTCTTCTTTTCTTCCTTTCCTCCTTCCTCCTACCCCACTTTATTTCTCTTCTCTGTCTTATGGTTTGGAAGGTTTTTAAAATTTATTTTATTTATTTATTTTTAGTCCTACATATGGTGTTATACTGGGCTTATCAATGGATCATTTTTGGATGAATATAATCTCTGCTGTTTCTTCCAGGTAACCTTGGTCAGAATTAGAGCCCTTCCACTGCCCCCTCCCAGATTTTTCTACTCTTATCATCATATATATATACATATATATATATACACACACACACACACACACACGTATATATATACACATATATGTACATGGGGATTCCACAGGGTAATATATATATATATAAATAAATAAATATGTATGTATTTATTATACATGGCCATGAGTATTATCAAACAACTGGCACAATACAGAAAGATGGTTACCAGCTTCTAAATCAAAGACTCTTAATTTTGTAGTTCACTTTCCTGTCACACACTCCTACAAGGTGCTTAACCAAAAGTGCCATTAGAACTAGCTGGGCTCCATAGAAGAATATAATATATATTATGTATGTATTATGCACATACATATATCTGCTACATATATTATATATTATATATAGATATACAGACACACAAACATATATATATATATATATATACACGCACACACACAACTATCTGTGTTAATATCATGTCATGGCCAAGAGAGTCCTGTTTTCTGTCACATTCGTTTCCAGTGGAGTGGTGCAAAGTGGTGAAGATAAGGGATAGAGAAGTAGAAATGAGCCCCAAATGCTACATTCCCTAGTCTAGTAGGGTTTCATTATTTCCTCTCTCAATTCCCCTTACCTCTGATGCTGGGACTTCCCCAGAGTCTTTGGTAGTCATTAGCATTGTCCATTAAATATTTTCCAGACACATGATAGGACTGCACTTACTTGCCTAAATAGAAGCAGAAGGCCCACTTTCAGACAAACACTTCTAGAGCAGAGATGTGATTCACCACTCTCAGAAGGCAGCTGCTCCATCAGCTTGGTCCCAGAGTGAGGACAATGATGAGCAAGCAATGACAAACAGGAAGAGAGGAAGGGACAAGCTTAATTGGGTGTAATTAGCTTACACTGACATAGGTCAAGCATTTATTCACCCACCATCTTCTACTGCCATGCACTAGGGTTGTGAGATAGAGCTTCATTATGTTAAGTCACTAATATTTGCAGGTTATTTGTTACCACAACATAATCTAGTCTTCCTTGACTGATGCAGAGCCACTGAAATCGAGTTTCCTCCTCACTAAATCCTCCTGGTGGGGATTCCACAGGTAAAGGTGGCCATGACATGATATTAACATAGATATATGTACATATATGTATGTGTTTGTGTGTATATATATATATATATTTCCCTGTTGCTCCTGCTGCCCTGAACTAACCTCTGTGGGTGGGGAGACATGGTTCTTCATCCTTACCTGATTTGTTCCTGACACTCTTATCAGTTGGAGCTTGAACCATTTCTTCGCCACCATGTCCACCACTTCCTTTGGGGAACTGCTCCTGCCTCACCAGCTTTGAATGCAGGCAGGCTTCCTGCAGCATGAAGAAAGTCCATCTGTAGTAGAAGTGGGTGCTGTCAACACACACAGCAGCAGAGACAAGAGCTATGGAGAGAGAAAAACCTGACAGTTTTGTGAGCTAATAAATCTCTCCCAGTTCTTAAACTAATCTCAGGTGTTTATCTGACAGTCGTAACAGAAATAATTCTTGCTAATTCATCCAGCAATATTAAATCTTCTCTCTCTGGGTGATCCTGCTTTCCCAGTTTTCTTCCCTTTATGCTGTGGTGGCAAGTATACAAGTGAATCCAGGTCCTTGGTCATGATCTTCCCGGTAAACAGGCCCTCAGCTCTGAGAGCCTCAGGGCTATACAACCATTAGCTTCTCTTAGCCAGAGGTCAGATATACACCCACTTCAGCTTCCTGAAGACAGCTGGAACCAAAGTAAGTAAAAAGACCTCTGAGCACATAAAATGCAGTCCATACAACTCATACTCAACCTCCTGAATATTATTCTAAGGATTATCTATTCATAAAACCTCAGAGTTAATTTCCTCTCATTGTACTTAAGATGATAATACTTTCTCAATTTTCCTCAACCTTAGAATAAAAGTAGTCAATTCGAAAGGATGAGGAGGGAGTGCTTTTCCTCTTAGTGGTGGAAAGTGACACTGGCTAGTCCATCAAAGGAGAGCCAGGAAAACTACAAACGACAAGCAAAATGCCTCAAGACTGGGGTCATAAGATGTTAGAAAAACAGTGTTTTATATAACTAATGCTCTCCATATCTCACTGAACATCATTGCTTTTACAGCTCCGTGCACAAGAAGATGCTGCTAGTGGTGACCCTAAGTCAATATAATGTTAAATTATCTTTGGGATATTTGGTTTATTAAGGCAGGGGGCTGTTTAAGTTAATTAAAAAATATGATATGATGAATTGTTTCAAATGCTTGGCATTGAAAGAGTTAAATCCCCATTTTTTTTCCCTGGCAAATTTATTTATGTAGAACAGCCCTTTCTTTGATACTGCTGAGTCCACTAAGTGAACTGTATTGTTTATCAATATAAATAATTTACAGTACAGACATATTTATCTTGTTTGTGCGCACACTCTTTAGTATGAGATAATGTTTGTGGATGTGTTTTGTAATCGGTAGAATACAATACAATGTTCTTTATCATCGTACTCCCTGGAAGTCCTGAATGACATTGATATTCATTGGCTTCTTCTTCCTTAGGAATCCCTGGATGAGCCATTCTCAATGTTTAATGTACATAAAGTTCTGCTGGGAAGCTCGTTGAGAGTGCAGATTCCCAAGTCTCATTCTTAGTTATACTGATTTAACGGATCTGGGGTAGAATCCAGAAACCTGGATTTTAAATAAGGACCACCCCCCTCCCCTGCCCTGCTGTTTCAAGTGATTTTCACACAGGCAGTCCAAAGTCTAACCTTTACAAAACACAGCTCTCTGCTGGTCTACAGCCCACAACCGCCCTGGGATGGTTCCCTTTTTCCCACTGGGCTTGAAAGGAAATCTTCCCTCCTATACAGTGTCTCAGTCAGAACCCAGACCTGAGTCATTGAACAGAGGGTGGAAATCATAAAATAAAATGGGATCTGGTTGAGGTGATGGGAATAAGTTGGAGAAAAAAAAAATAAAGACTTCCTAAGCCAAGTTTTAGGTGGTGGTATAATTAGAATTATTATCCATTATTTATGTGGCAGATGATGTTCATGAGGTGCTTGATGACTCTGTCTTAATAGGCAGTGGTTCTGCTGAAGGAGAAGGTGACATTGGCCTGTTCTTTCTCCCCGCTGCCTCCCTCCCGCTGTCTCTATTCTTCTACTGAGCCCAGCTAGCTCTATGGCAATTTTGGTTCAGCACCTTGCAGGAGTGTGTGATAAAGAAACTACCATCAGAGTGAACAGGCAACCTACAGAATGGGAGAAAATTTTTGCAATCTACTCATCTGACAAAGGGCTAATTTCCAGAATCTACAAAGAACTCAAACAAATATACAAGAAAAAAACAGACAACCCCATCCAAAAGTGGGGAAAGGATATAAACAGACATTTCTCAAAAGAAGACATTCATACAGCCAACAGACACATGAAAAAAATGCTCATCATCACTCGCCATCAGAGAAATGCAAATCAAAACCACAATGAGATACCATCTCACACCAGTTAGAATGGCAATCATTAAAAAATCAGGAAACAACAGGTGTTGGAGAGGATGTGGAGAAATAGGAACACTTTTACACTGTTGGTGGGATTGTAAACTAGTTCAACCATTATGGAAAACAGTATGGCGATTCCTCAAGGATCTAGAACTAGATGTACCATATGACCCAGCCATCCCACTACTGGGTATATACCCAAAGGATTATAAATTATTCTACTACAAAGACACATGCACACGTATGTTTATTG
>NC_045434.1:65121337-65160560 GCF_002776525.5 Piliocolobus tephrosceles
AACAAACCTGCACGTTATGCACATGTACCCTAGAACTTAAAGTATAAAAAAAAAAAAAAAAAAGAAATAGATATTCCCACAACTCAATAAGTAGATCTTGCTGTTCAGGTTACTCTTCTGTAACAAAAAAAGATAATATTCAATATCTTTTTCTCTCCTTGTACAAAGTGAAATCTAAGCCAACATTTCAAATAGAGTTATAGCATTTCCCTTTATAATAAGTCATTGAAGATTGAAAACAATTTATCTGAGCATTTAATAGCTCATTAACTTCTAATAATCAGATGCAATGGGAGTTTATGTATTAGGAAAATATAGTAATTTTATTTTATTTTAGAATTCAAAATGAAAACTACAGAAATCTAAGAAGATGTGAAACTGGTTTCAAAAGAATCCCAAAATATGTCACATGTGGATTTTCTGCTAATTACTCTGCGTTCTTACTTTTAAACATCCATTTGCCAAAACCTCAATACCCACAGCAGTCTAGGGTGTGGGAATGATGCCTAAATACTTGTGTGTTGCTTTTGTTACCATGTTCTTACAGTTGAATATTGTTCAGGATTTTAAAATTATTAGTATTCCTTCTTATAGTATCTCCAATTAAATTCTCCTATTCACTACAAAAAAAAAAAAAAAAGAAAAAAGAAAAGTGACCTACAAAATTAAGAGCCTTTGATTTAGCAACTGGAGACCATCTTTGTGTAATGTGCCAGTTGTTTGATAATACTCATGGCCATTCCTTGACCACCATCTCTGTGTTGGATGTTTGTCATCTATGATCTCATTAAATACTCATAACAGCCTTTCAAGTAGACTTTATCTCTTTAAAGATGAGGAAACTCAGGTTCAAAGAGGTTAAGTGACCAGCCCATGGCAACACAGCCAATAAATAGTGCAACCAGGTGATCTGAGTCTAACATACAGGACCTTTCCACTACTTGTCCCCAAGAGCCCTCAAAGGGAAGAGCACATTAGGGCTCTTTTGTCTCTGTAGGTCATCCTGGGTCTCGTTAGTGCTTTACCCTTATTATGGTCAATAGTGACCCTTGCCTTCTCTTGCCAGGTTCATTTAGTCTTCTCTGCTTTTTCCCAGTGTCACGGCCTAGATTGCTCTATAAAGGGGCACTTTTGGCAGAGCAGGGATCAGTGTTAACCTGAAGCTTTCCGAGAACAAAAAGCACTGGGTACGTGTCATCCTTCCTCTGTCAATGAACCCCATTAGCTTCGCTGTTGCCTTTGCTATGACTAGTATTTTTTCCTTCTTTCACCTGAATATAGCCTTTCGAAAAGTCAAGACCTATTATGTAAGGCTGGCATGTCCTAGGAGAAAGAGAAAACACAAAGTTAAGCATAGTCTGTCAAAATCAGGGGCAACTGGGCTTGAAAAATCCTTGCTCTTCAGGGGCAGTGATACCCCAGTTTAGTGTAGTGAAAGTCATCGTGCCCAGTGTCCTCTAACAATCTGACTTTAATGGGGTTACTATAGCTGGGGTAAAGCATTTTATATGGAACCAGGTTTACATTATCCTACTCTTTAGAGATCTTGCTTGCAATGCTGTTCAAATCCTTTAATCCATAAATAGGATTCCAGACAGCACTGGGCTGCCTTCCAAAACTGTAATCTTCCAGTATATGAATTATTACCAAAAGATTAGGGTGTTTCTAGTAATAACATTTCAAATAAATCAGCTTTCATGGAGGAACAACAAACTAATATTGGAAATAACAATATAAAGACATTTATATAGCCACTTGCTAGAATAACTTCCCTAACCAGGGGCTTCTTTTCTTATTTACATTCATTCTGTTTGAAAAGTCTTTTTTCATTTATTGTCAGCTGCTGTCTTTAGCCTTAAAGCATGCCACATGTTCCCTTGTCCTGGGACTCTTTGATGCCTGTGAAATCAGCAGTTCTGTTTACCTAGGGATGGTCAGAGATGTTGGCTACTGTCCCCAGAAGCTCTAGGTCCCTTTGGACTTTCTCTTTGACTCTGAAAAAGTGTGTAGGAAAAGCTATATTTACATTTCAGGCTGGAAAATACTCTTTTGGGGCTTCATATCAAAGATTATAAATGAGATTGTGGTGTAGAAGGAGAGTTCCTTGCATGGCTTCAGAGATTGAGTCCTTTTTGGTGGCACACAGATCTGTTGACAGTAAAGATTTACTCAGCATGTACACACACCATGGTGATGACCCCAAGGCTATGTGATGTGAGCTGAAAGGGCCTACCTTATACCTTGATGAATTCTGACTTCATCGCTCACCAGTCTTAGGAACACTGGGCAAATTTCTTCACCCCTTTGTTCCTCTATTTTCTCATCCATAAAATGGGGATATTTACTACCCTATGGGGTTATTGAAGTTAAATGAGATAAAGTCAGAGCTCCATACTATGAGTTTTTTCTCTCCTTTTTACTGTTCTTTTAAACCATTTGAGTTCATGGTGATGTGGCTGATAGATAGTGAGGGGCTCTCCTCTCTTAGCCACAGATGGCTGCTTTGAGAAATACCTCTGGAACACCCATTTTTGTGACTCATGTCTGTGACCTTGAGTGAGTTGTCACACTTCTGGATCTCCATTGAGTCTTCTATTAGAGAAAGTATCTAGCTCCTTTCTAACTTGGTAGGTGAGAAGGCAGTAAAGTCAGTATTCATATATGAGCTCACATTTTAAGGAGACATTTCATAGTCATGGAATTTTAATGCTAGTAGAGATTATCTAGGAAGAAGAGTAATTAACATTTCTTAAAAGTACTCACCATGTTCAAAGTAATTTATATGCTTTGCCATATTTAATCTTAACAACCTCATTAGGGAGGTGGAGTTATGCCCAGTTTACAGATGTGGAAGCTGAGGCTTAAAGAGTCACTTTTAGTTAATTTACTCCAGATTGCACAGCTAAAATGTGGTGGAGACAGACCTCAAAAATTATATAACTCCAAAGTCTTGCTATTGCACTGTTTTTACCCTCCATGATTCTTATTTTACAGATGACCAACAGAACTGGGACTTAAATCATTCGTCCATGGACTTAGCTGGTTAGTGAAAAATGTAGGACTAGAACCTGAGTTTCCTCATTGCTGTTCCTGTGCACCAGCTCCCCTCCCAGCCCTGAGAATTGGTATACATTGTCTAACCTCACCGCCTGTCTTATATTATTATTTCAAAGATGCTTTGTTTTCATTTCTGGTGGCTTTTGTACAGACACAGGCTCCTGACATTTTAGTTCTAAGACTCTCTTCTTATATGAAAAGGTTGGAATAGTTGATTTCTTTGGTTCCTGCTAGCTCAAAAATTCTATTATTCCTATGACCCTCCATTCCCCACAGTAGTTAATGATCTGTAAAGAAACACTTAAATGCACTGGTTTACTACCTTCTCACTCTGCAACCTAGAGGGAAGCCAGCTATTATTTTTTTTCTTCAAAAGGGAGATCTGAGACCCACATTGCTTGAGCAACTAACTCAAGGACATAGCTCATCAGTGGCTGAGCCAGGCCTGGAATGCTCAAAGGAGATTGTGTTTTCTTCACCTGTTAACCTCAACCCTTAGCAGAGGGGCTGGGACATAGTGTGTGCTTGTTTACAGTAGAATAAATATGCTTGTGCATTAATGAGCCATGAGTGAATTTGAACCCAGGCTTCCCAACTCCCAGTATAGGCTTCCATTAGCAGCTCTTCCTCCAAACCTTTCATAATGAAGGAAATTTGCCTGTTTGCTAAGTGATTCATATGTTGGGTTTCCTAAAAGCAAAGTGGCCCCACAGAGTACATTTCAAAAAGTGGAGGTTTTATTTGTTATTTGCAGATCACTGGGGTGGCAGGTCTGAATTCAGACCTGCGAGGATGGATGAGTGAATTTGCACACACCACTCCAATCTATTCCTACTCTGTCAATTTAAGCCAGCATTATTATATTATTAATGGGATGGGAGAGGGGATGCCTGGAGAAGAGATATTTGTGAAATGTCTCTTCAGATTAAAGGAGCTTTGAAATGGAAAGCATTAGCCCTCTGATTAACTGAGCCCTGCAGTTTACATTTTGGACTTTAAAATAAAAGTGAAAAGAAAAAAAACACCACTGTGTTTTTGGAAGCTTGTGCCATTTTTTTTTTCTTTCCCTTTCCAGTCTTCCGCTTAGCTGCCCCAAAAGGCAGGCGATGATGAATGGCGCCTACTACAAAAGAAAGCCGGCGGGCACACATGGGCCCGATGTTGTTTCTGTCAGGGCAGCTCAAAGGGAAGGCCGCACCACACGGTGAGTTCCCCCTTTTCTCCCTAAACAAATGTTGTTTTTACTGAAGTGGGGCCGTTCTGATTTAATTACGGGGGAAAGAGAGAGACACCGTCCATTCTTCTGCTCCATGGAGAAGAGACATTGGCAGGCTTGGGTGGGATGAGAACCAGAATGCACCAGTCCTCAGGGCCCCTGGCTCAATTACTCTTTCTGCCTTGGTTTCCCCATCTGTCAAAACCAAAACAAAGCTTTCCTAGCTGTCTTAGGGGGTGTGGAAGGACTGCTTTTATAAATTAATCTGATGACACGAAGTGTGGGAAAGGGGAGAAAGGGGCATGAGAGGGTCTGTGCCAACCAGCAGCGATGACTTCATACATTTGTTTTCTGTCAGTATGAGAGGTGGGAACAGGGTTGGGTAAATGACAAGGGCTGAGACATATTTTTCCTTGGGGAGTTTTTGGAATAGACCAGGTGCCACTCTTCATTTCCCCAAACACAGGCAAAGATACTATTGTTTAGATGATATTTAAAATCATGAAGGCAGAGGAGTGGACTTGACCTCCAGAAGACCTTTCTCAGATCAGGATTCTGGGACACAGATTTTCGCAAGCAAGCCTGTGCTCTGGGCACTGAAGACAATGCATCTTCGTTGAAAGGCACTCCATCCTTCTCCCAGCTTGCAGCACAGGGCTGGTTCCACTCATTAGCAGGCAGGCCCGTTTCTCAGGCGCTGGCCTGCTCTTCTTAAGCAACTATTGTCTCCTTTCCTATTCAGCTGTCAGCTCATTCCCTGTGATGCTGCTGACTTTCAGCCTGAAAAGGGTCTTTTCCCTGCTGGGCAGTGAGGGAAGCTCCACCCAAGGGGCTGCAGCCCCTCCTCTCTGCTTCGGAGAAAGAGCCGGCATCCTCCTAATACTATCCAGTGATCTTGGCTGGCCCCAGCCCAGTGAAAATAAGGAGATGTGAAGACAAGTACATTAATAACTCTTATTCATATTTCTAGACACCTCTATGGTTGGGTAGACAGGTTATGTGGAGGCAAAATATGTTAGTTTAGGAGTAGAAAATATGAAACATGATGACAAATCCACCAAGGGTCAAATGAACCATGCATTTATTTTTAGAGATTAGGCAAAACCCCAAAGATTCCGTGCAGTGTTACCTGGGAGAAGTACTAAGGCTAAAAGGCCAGATACTGAGGTTCTTGTTTTCATTCTGGAACTGACCAGTTAGTTTATCTGAGTCCAACATGTTACAAGGCTAGTGACTGATGGTAAATCCCTTGGCCAGAGGGTGAGCCTAATGCCTCTCTGTACCAGCTTAAAAACAGATCTACTCATAGACGTATTGCATTTTATGGTACATAAAAGAGCAGCAGTCTTAAATCTGGGAAATTGTATTATTCCCTAGACACACCTCTCACTAGTTTGCCTTCTGGATTCAAATTTGTATTAAAATAGATTGAGAAAAGAGGAAGCAGAAAAAAAATATTGTAATTCTTTTTTTTTTTTTTTTGGAGCAGGGTCTTGCTCTGTTGCCCAGTCTATAGTGCAGTAATACGAACATAGTTCACCGTAACCTTGAATTCTTGGGATCAAGATCCTCCCACCTCAGCCTGCTGAGTAGTTGGGACTGCAGGTGCATGCCACCACACCCAGCTAATCTTTTTTTAAAAAATTATGTACTGACGAGGTCTTGCTTTGCTCCCCAGGCTGGTCTCCAACTCCTGGCCTCAAGTAATCCTGCCTGACCTTACAAAGTGTTGGGATTACAGGCCTGAGCCACTGTGCCTGGCTTTGTAATTCTATATAAACTGGAGTTTTAGTGATCATTATTGAGAAAATGTTTCCAAAAATTGAAAAATAATACATTGCAACCCCCAACCCAGTCATCTTTCTCTTTGCTCCTGAGATGGCTCTGGGTAAACCTCGTTTGGAATGCCCCGGACAGGACAGACTGGCTGCAGCATTGCTAAGGCATCTGTCCTGGGCTTGCTGGTGATGGAGGCAGGCAAAATCCTGGCTTGGGGAAGATAGAAAGGTGAAAAGTTCATGATATACTTGAAGCTGAAACAATGAAAATTGTATATCCATTAGACAGAAGAGAAGAGGGAATTTCTAAAATTGCTAACGGGACTAATTTGCCCGTTTTCCCTTGAGAGGCAGGTTCATCCCACACTTCAGGATGTTATGGATCTCTTCCAGTTTCCTGCTGTCTTATGAATTTTCTGTCATGTGGCATCTCTTTTCTCCCTTGCTTTATTCTTTGGCATCCCTTTTTTCCTCCTCAGGCTTTCAGATAATCAGCCCCATGATGCCAGGTGACTTGCTCCCGTTCAGCATCATTGAGTCTTCACATTCACTTGAAACTTGGGGCCCTTCAGAGCTGCCCAGGCCTGGTAATTAAAATGTCCCCTTCATCTTTAATTGCTTCATTTAACATCTAGTGCAATGGTTTAGGAGGGCATGTGCCCTCTGCAATGACCTAGTGTGCCCTGGATAACTGACAAGCAGCACCTCTTGCCCCTGGCTCAGGAAGATTAGTCTGTTTGGGGGCTGGGCATCTTCAAATTCCAGCCATCCTTTGACCCACTGTGCTTTCTCACTTGCTTGGGAAATGTAATTTTAATTTCCTCTGCCTTCCTGGGTGTCAAGTGGGGACAGTGTCCACCCCACCCTCACATACAGAGAGGATATTACATCTCCTTGGAACCTTATCATTGCACAGACCACACACTCTTACCTGAGTCAGGTGCAAGAGAGTGGGGAGAAGCTCAGGGCTGGGAGGGAAAAATCTGAGTCTGAGTCGTAGCTCTGCCAGTTCCTAATAGGGACGTGGGGACCAGGTCCTTGCTGCGCTCCCTCAAGCCTCACTCTCCTTTCTTGCAAATGCTGCAGTGACACCCACACTACCGGGTTACTGGGGGGACTAGATGAGGCAAGTGAGAGAAGTTAGGTAATGCCTTAAACAAATGAAAAAAAATGTAAGTTAAGATTGTGGCACAGAGGCCATCTGGGATCATGAGTGTGACTAAAAGAGATGGCCTCTCCCTTGTATCCTTTAAGCATGGCTGTGGGAGGGAGGGCGGAAGAATCAGGCATCAGTTGAGTATGGCAGGGGGGGATGATGATGCTTACAGGGGAAATGCTACTGTAGGTAGCCTCAAGGTCATGATTCTTTGCCTCCACTTCTCTACACTGATTCTCCTAAAGAAAGTTGGTTGGGTGGCAGGGCCAGGCCCCTTCCTGCCAGAGGGATTTCATGGTGCCACTGGAAATCATGGATGGGGTGGCAGGAATAGTGAGCAGTATCTCTTGCTGATAATTTAAAGAATTGGTCAATGTGGAAAGATTGGATTACATTTTCTGAAATAATTTCATATGTTTAAGTCCCTTGGAGAAAGTCTAGCAAAGTGGTTGAGCATTCCTGGGAGCAGAGAAAATTATGTTGGTATTACTAAGACCTCTCCATGCTGAAAGTGTAGAAAAAAAGGTAAAAAGTATTGCCATGTCCCTCTGAAATTTTAAATGAGCTTAACAATACTTTGAATTGAGCAACTTTTACCTCTTAAGCATCAAAAAATATTAGAGCTTCCTTTTGTAGAACGTGTGTGTGTTTGTGTGCATTCCTATGTGTACCTGTGCACATTTGGGTGAATGGGATATGGGGAGAGGAGAATCCATCATCTGGATGGGGATGAGATGATACGGGAAGAAAATGCTAAGAGCTGGGCATTTTGAACTGGCCTGGTGATTTGGAGAAAAATTGACACTTGGTGAATGCCAGATTTTGCAAATAAAAATACAGGATGACCAGTTAAATTTGAATTTCAGATAAACAACAAATACCTTTTTAGTATACATAAGTAGCATGAAATATTTAGAACATACTTACAGTAAATAATTATTTGTTGTTTATCTGCAATTCAAATTTGGATGGGCATCCTGTGTTTTATCTGGCAACCCTACTTGGGGTGGAGTGGTGTGCAATAGCAGTGTCTTTGGACTATGAAGGAAGCATACAACTATTAGTGTCCTTCCAGTGTTGACGGTGTCTGTAAGAACCAGGAACTTGGGAGCAGAAGGTTTCAGACCTTGTACCCAATCAAGTGTTTGGAAAATATTTTGTTGTATATTGGAGAATAATGAATATGTTGAGAAAACCACCAGGTTATTCAGCACTGAATCACAGAATTCTACATTTATTCAACGTCAATCTTTTTAAATCCTTTCATTAACAAAGCATTTATTGAGCACCTAATATTCCCAGACATTCTGTTTGCTGCTTGAGTAACTAAGATAGAAAGCCTATGGTTATACTATGTTAATTGGACTACTTAGATTACAAAGAAAAAGGGGAGATCCATTCAAGAAAATCGAAGATGTCTTTTTCTCAGATAGTACATGTTTATCTCAGATTTCCTCTAAATTTCTGTTCTGTTCTCTTTTCTGCCAGCCAGCGTTTTCTGCTTACTCATTTTCCTCATGATCCCAAATGTCTACCATGGTAGCTAAAATTATACAGCCTTCCAGTTCCAACACCCACCCTCACTATTGGCAAGTATCTCTACTTAGTTTAAATCCTTGGAGAAAATTGGGTTGACCAGCTTGTCTTTTAAATACTCTGTCATAGGGTGCTCTCCAGACTTTGCTTTCATGGCTCCTGGGTCAAGTGTCCACCCCAGTTCAATCAGCTGTGACCAGGAGAAGGGGCAAGATGGTGCTGCAGATTGTCTAGTATATTCAAAATAATTGTCTAGCTCCTTACTTTCTCTTCTCCTCACACATTTAGTTCCAAAAATGTCCCTGCCTCAGTAAGCAATTATTTTTAAAGCTTAGTGGTAAAAAGTATAGACTATGGAGTCAGACTGACTGGATTTGGAATGTGGTTCCATCATTTTAGTTTTATTCTGCCCTTAAGAAAATTATTTAAACCTTTCTATGCCTTAGTGTCGTCACCCATAAAATTAGGATAATGAGAGGAACCACCTCATAGAGTTGTTGTACAAATACATGGAAAGCACTTAGAATAGATCAGAAGGTGAGCACTTAAGGAATAGTGGCTACTATTATCAGCATTTTCACATATACAGGCACGCATTGACTCTGCCTCTTCCCATTAGGAGAAAATACGATGTCGTGACCTGTATTGCATCCAGAGTTGAAGTCAAAGGGCCTCTTCAAAGACTTATTTTCAATCTCTAGGTGAACTCCATTTCTTCCCTGGTAGCATTCCAATAGACTTAAATGGTACATTGAATCAATATAAAATACCAGATCAAAGCACAAAATTATGATAATAAGCAAACAAAATATAACAAAATTGTAATACTGATTCTTACCCAGAAAAAGAGGGAGAAAAACATTATAGAATACCCACCTTATCTTGCAGGAGAGTCCTTCAGCCTTGCATGTATGGTATCGTTTTGTTCCTCTAAGTAGATTCATTTGTTGGTGATAAACTATTGGAAGAAGTTTGAGTAACCCAGGCCTCTTTCTAAGACCTATTCCAGTTGGTGCATGCGAAGGCCAGCATCTGTTAAAATAGGGCTGAGCCTTTTAAGAACAGCCTAGCACCTTTTACAAAAAACAGCCACTTGCTTACAGACACAACTATAAAAAGCTGTAACTGTCCTGCAAAGGTCAAATCCCATGTGGCCCATGGAAGCCTCAAGCCTCTGCCTCTGCTACACAGAAGCCTCAGCCTCCCCCATGTGTTACTTTCATGTACAAATGTCAGCCTTTGTGCCTGTCTCAAAGGCCTCTCAATCAATCCATTAACTGTTTAGGTTTTGGAGCTGATAATTGCTCTCACTCTTTAAATCCCCATTTAAGTTTGTAATCAATTGAAAAATAGAAGAATAAAACATGGAGTTAAAACAATAGTGATACTAGAGTTGAGAATGTGTGGTTTGTGTTTGTAATCAGACTTATTTTAAATCACCCTTTCTTGCCTGTTAATGTTTCCTAATAGTGGAAACAGAGAGACATGAGCCTCCAAGCCCACCACTGTGAGACCACCTGAGACCCCCAATTCTCTTTTGGAATTAGGAGTGGAACTGAGTGCCTTTGCCCTGTGGACAGGCAGTTTCAATAACCCAGAAGGTGCTGAGTCAAGTATGCCCCATTTATTTATCCCCAGTGTCACTCATCGTATAGTCCATTATATTTGCTTTGGAAGGAATTAATGATATGGAAGGAAGGACAGAAGTTTTTTTTTTTTTTTGCCAAAACTTCAAAAAGAACTGACCCTTCTATTTTTATGAGCAAGATTAAAACTAGGGGAGAAAGGGAGGATAGTTTGTTGACTTCCTTTGCAGAGGAATGTATGCCTTGTTCAGGGGACACTGCTTGAGATTCTACTACTGTGTCTTAGTCCATTTTCTGTTGTTATAACAGAGTAACTGAGACTGGGTAGTTTATAAATAAAAGACATTTATTTTGTATGGTTCTGGAGGCTGGAAAACCCAAGGTTGAGGAGCCACATCTCATTGGTTTCTGGTAAGCGCCTTGTGCTGTATCATAATACAGGGGAAGGCATCACCATGTTCCCATCTCAGTGGAGCACTGAGAGGCAAACAGGCTCTATTTTTTTGGCGGGGGGATGGAGTCTCACTTTGTCACCCAGGCTGGAGTGCAGTGGCATAATCTTGGCTCACTGCAACCTCTACCTCCCGGGTTCAAGCGATTCTCTTGCCTCAGCCTCCCGAGTAGCTGAGACTACAGATGAGCACCACCATGCCCGGTTACCTTTTGTATTTTTAGTAGAGACGGGGTTTCACCATGTTGACCAGGCTGGTCTCAAACTCCTGACCTACTGATCCACCCACCTTGTCCTTCCAAAGTGCTGGAATTACAGGCGTGAGCCACAGTGCCAGGCTGCAAACTGGCTTTTATAACAGCCCCCTCTTGTGATAACCTTTTAATCCATTAACCTGTTAATCCATGAATGCATGAATCCATACATGAGGGCAGAGCCCTTATGACCCATCACTCCTTAAAGGCCCCACCTCTTAATACTGTTATATTGGGGATTAAGTTTTAAGAATGTGTTCTGGAGGCAACAAACATTCAAACCAGAGCTGACTCCAAGGCATTTGGAGGAATCTTGTCCTTGATTTGGTACCTATGGAATGCATTTATCTTCTACCTGAGGGAAGGGGTAGGAGTAAATACCTGGGACAGAGTCAACACTGGATATTGGGATAAAGGAAGAGAACTCTAGAAGCACTTTTCGGACTTCTTAAGTCCCAGAGTCATTGACAAAGGAAAATGAGAATAAAATATCTCAGTTCCTCCAAGATTCCTATTCAACCGTAGACATTTGTGGGAATAACTAAAGCCACCTGAGTTTGATCCAGCATTCACGTAATCAACCAGTTTTTATTGAGATCTATTATATGTTTAAATAATTTTCCTGCCTACTAGACCTCAAGAAACTTTGGTTCCAATGGGAACAGCACACATGTGTGCCCCAATCCACAACCCCTCCCCACTACACAACATGCATGTGCTAGCGAACATAGAGCAGAATTTTAATGCAGTAGGAGTTCAAAGAGGAGACAATGCTGGTTTTGTTTTGCCAGAGCCTACAGGGAAAGTTTAATGGAGAGGACAACATTTCAGCATAACATTGAATGCCTGACAGGTTTTAAATAATCTGGAAGAAGAGAATGAGCATTACAGGCTCAGGTGGGGACAATTTAAAGAAAGAGAGCAAAAATATTAGTTGTTGGGAAGAGAATGAGCAAAATTGTGTGTGTGTGTGTGTGCGTGCGCGTGCCTGCCTGTTTAGTGAGGAGTAAAGGAGGAAATGTGTAAGTGTACCAGACTAGAAAAATCTACATGCTTTTTCTTATCTGTAAAATAAGAGCCTTTTTGTGCCTTTCCTACCTGACCTGTCCAGGGCACTATGGTGCTGTTAATGTAATTTCCATACTTAAGGAGAACACAAATTCCACAGACGCTTTTTTTAAAAAACACACACCCATTCCCAACCACAGAAAAAGTTGTATTAATTTGATTCAGGAACACCTTTTATGATAGCATCTTTCCAAAAGACACACACAAACACAGGCCTTGTCTCCTCTTTCTCCCTTTGAAGTATCAGCCTCTGGAGACTTATGGGAAAACAGTCCCCTCTGTAGCCTCAAGGATCCCATCTCCATCCTGTGCCTCCTTCCCATGCATGTAATACCTTCCTTCCCTTCTCCGAGTAGCAATTCAGCTCCCTTCCCCATGGTGAGAAGAACGCTTTTTTGCCTTTGTCAGGAGAAGGGATGCCTACGCAACAGATATTCAAGGAAGTTATACGTCCCATCCCTTCACCCCATCTCATCCGGACACACCCTAATAACTGGTTTTATGGAGGCAACTATATCAGTCTTATAGTCCCCACAGCTCTGGACTCCGCTCTTGAGAGGGGCATTGACTGATAAAAATCTGGACTTTGTGGTGGTGATCATAAGTGAAGATAGATTTTAAAGAAAGAAGAGGGTAGGATAAAGTGGTTAAGGAGAGCTACATTGGGTGGGAAATGGGATCTGAACTGCATTGTTCAGGCTGAGGAGAATTTTGGTTAGTTGTTAAAAGGGAGAGGAAGGAGTGCCTGATGGAAATTTTGATCGTGCTTTGGGCATTGATGATACAATATTGGATGAGGTCAGCAGAGGTTAGGAATGAATTTCCCTGCAAAGTTCTTGGCTCAGATACCTTGATTTTAAGGCTGTGTTAAGTAGTTTTCTTTCTCCTGTTTCCCATTCCTTCCTGGACTAGTCATATCACCAACATCAAGCTGCAAAGAAATTTCTTTCAGCAAATAAAACTCTTTACTAATTCTAGTCCTTTTGGAAAGGCTGTTGGTGATCAGCCAAACACCCTCTCCATCCCCCCTCCTCCCCTCCTCTTGCCTCCCCAGGGCTTTTTATTTTTTTCTCTCTCTCCAGGTTGATAGATTCCCTTTATATAAGAGGGAAAGGGAGCCGCTAAAGAGTTGTTTGCTGTATATCTTCATCAATGTCTGGGCAGGCGAAAGTGAGAGCCTGAGTCAATTAAGTGGAACACCAATGGGGAAGGGGGTGTGGTTGGTACAGTTTTAGGGGAGGACGGCGCTAAATCAAGCACATAATTTCCAAAGTGCCACCCATCAAAATCAGCTCTAAACAAGTCTGTGGTAAATTTTTAAAAGAACATTTTAATGATGAAATGACCATGTTTGAGATTATTTTGCAAGTAATTGAGTAAAATTCCCTAGTGGAAAATGTTTGGCGTCAAGTTCTTAAAAATGCTTCCTCCTCTTTTTTCATAATGGACAGAGGCATAAACAGTCTCTAATCACATGAAACACAATTCTCCTTTCCAGCCTGTAATTATCGTGGGGACCCAGAGGGGTGCTAGTTAAGGACTCTGTCAACTTGTCCATTAAAAGAGCTGGAGTTAGGTGGGAGTTTGTGTGTGTTTTCCTTCTTTCTTTTTCCTTTAGTTTTTTTCTTCTTTTCTTTCTGAAGGAGTTCAGATCACAACCATTTCCAGTGAGGCTGAAACTTTGACACAGATTGTCAACAGGTAAGCAGATTATCCTCAACCAACTTTAAAATACAAAGAAACAAAATGAGAGCTGCTTTGATTTGGAGGGGACCCAATTGCCTTTCTGGCCCTAATTGTTTTCAAGGTTTCTGCTGATTTGGAGACTGGGTTTATGCTTGCTTTAGAATTGCCAGGAAAAACAGAGGGACCTGGTCTCTTGCTTTGAGGGGACAGGGAGGCAGATGCCAATGGTTCATGACTATCCATGGAATTACTTACCCCGTTCTCTTGCTCCTTCTCTTGTTAGTTGCCAAGAGAAGTGGGGGTAATGCTGGGCTTTCCATTGAAATATTCCCCAATTAGAGAAAAAAAGGCAATAAGAATGCCAAGAATTATTATTCAAAAGTATTTCTTCTTTCAGTTCTTTTCAATTAGAACGGCTTCTGTTCTAGACCCAAATGGGGAACTTGTGCACTTTAAGAAGAGAAGGGCACAGGAACACGGCTAGAATGGGCTTCAGAAAAAGACTAATCTCTGTTCACTCCACTCTGGATTTACATGGCACCCAGTCAGGAAGACAAAACCCAAGGGTGAGAGAAAACTGCAAAATGTTTATAACAAGTAAAGAATTAGATAACTCCTTATGGAAGGAACAAAGAGCCAGTGTAGATCTTTCAGATTATGTGATGCCTGACTTGTTTCCTTCTTAAAAACCTCAAGTCACTCCCTGTTTGCTGAGTGACATATAAATTCATCCTGGTGGGTGTTTAGGACAATCTAAGGCATGGGGCTGATCTGCCTTTGCAGCCTAAGCTCTGTGTGCTCCCCCAGGTATACCGTGTGCACCAGCTAAACTCATTTCCTCTGTGTCCTGAGCCAACCTTCCCTCCTCACTCCATGACTTTGTTCATGTTGCTCTGCCTGCCTAAAATGCTTTTTTCTCAACTTCTAGTTGTTACCAAATATCATCCGAGTATATACCAAATATCATCTCTCTCATATATCCTTCATTAATTCAACCAGCTCTAAGCTCCCCTCCCTCCTCTGAAAGCCCCCGGTACTTTGTTCCTCCTCCATTGACAGTGTGTATATTTGGGTATTTTTATATTTTATTTTTTTCTAGGGTTATGAATAACATTTGTATAATCAGCAGGGACCAATTCCCCAGATTTTGTCTGATGCCCTAGTATGGAAAGCCAGTTCTATTTCTTGCCCATTTGAGAGTGTTCTGATTTCTTTTCACTTTTACTGGGGTTTCAGTTGTAACGGAAGATCAATTATATTCAAACATCCCAGAGAGGTAGGTAGAACAGACTGCCTCCTCCTTTGTGCAGTTACAGGATTTGGATGAGTCTCTTCCAGAGAAAAATCTCCTTATATTTTTTACTGGCATTTTGAAATTTTTTTGACCAGAGAACCAGGCCTCTGGTTTCCCAGTGAAAGTCACAGCTTATATGCAAATTCAACTGGAAGGGAGAGAAGAAGTGATTTAAATTCATACTAAGCAGTAAATGGCTCATATAAATTATTTGTTAAGAATGCATTGTGATGGAGACTGTGGCTCTGGATGTCTAAAAATGAAAGGAAAACAGGAGTATCAGAGAGGGTGCAGGATCTGGGAGTCACTGATGAATAAACTAGATTTCTCAAAATTTAGCCTTGAATGAGGTTGCAATGAGAAATTCCTTAAATCAGTAGGATTTCAAATCTGTCTGTCCATTTCCCAAATCCAGGTATGTCCTGACTTCTCTAGGCAGAGATGGACTGAATGTGACGCAAAACAAAACTATGAGCTACTTTGTAGAAGAGATCCTTGATAATCTACCTCCTGCTTTATTCACTTACTGGAAGGCTTTGGTCTACATTATAGTGAAAACACCTCCATTGTTTCTACCTTTAATGAAAATTAAAAAGCAGAGTTTGCCTGGAAAGAGGTGAAAGAAGAGAGAAACTTCAAGGCCATCAGGTACCCAAGAAGAGAGAGGAAATGAAACCTCATTTTACCTCTGACTGGCTGAATCCCTCCCCTCTCCACCCCCATGGAAATCTCATATGCCCATTTATGACAGCTCTACCGTTTGTCTGTCTTGTATCCCTCATTGGCTATGCTTCCATCCTTCTGTCAAGTTCCCACTCCGGATTCAATTTCAAATTGAACTTCCTCCCACTTTCTCTTATTCTAACCCAGAGGAGATGGAGAACAGCTGGTCACCATCTTCCTTATGATAACCCTTCATATGGTGTAATTTTATTTCCTTAAATTAATGACAGTGTGTTGGGTGCCTTCCATCTCAGACACATTTTAATAGATGCTTTTAACATACGGGGAGCTGAGGGAGAGAAAACAATGCCTCTGTCGTGTTTGGGCACATCCTAGATTTGAACATTGTTAAATCCCAACAAAGCTGGTGTCTTCTGATTGGAAGCAGAATTTAGAGGAATTTACACATCTCAGAGCCCCTGTGAACAGTTAGGATGGCGTGGCCCAGTGCAATGTGACTTTGGGTGAGGTGTGATGGGTTGTATAACATCAAACTCTGCTTATTTGTCTGGAATCAATTATTTACTAACATAATAATATTGCTGTCGTGATACATGAGCCCTACACTGAGAAAAAATCATTTCTCAGTTTTCACTTGCCAGAATTCTTTGCTCACGAGGCAGGAAGAAAACTGCATCAGAAAGGTTCTGGTTACTCATGAAGACCTACTTGTAATCTGTGACGGTACTGGGGAAAGATATAGTATGCTTAGGAAATTACAGATTTCTGAACTATTCTCAGAGTTATTTCCTAAGGTTGAAATTCTGGAATTCCACTCCCCCTCCATCTTACCACATTCTGTTACCAAAGTCTTTTAACCCATCCTTCCAGAATTATCTATACCTTCCCATGCTACCACCCTAGACAAGGTTTTCATTATTTTGCTTATAGGCTTTTGTAGTAGCTTCCTAAGTGGTCTACCCTCCTCTGAGATTTTCTAAAGGTTTTCTTTTACTTTATTTCCTCTTTCTCTCTCTCTGTCTGTTTCTGTCCCTCTCTCTCTCTCCCTCTCTCATCTTTCTCTCCCTCCCTCTGTTTCTATTTCTCCTTAGTCTTTTGCCTAAAGTAGATTCTTGTCATGTCGTTTCCTGGTCAAAGTCTGGGCTATGGAGTTCGTATTCCAGCTGTGCCAGTTACTAGCTAAACGATCTTGAGCAAGTTACTGAATCTCTGCCTTGATTTCCTCATCTATACAATGAAGTGGTTGAGGGTTGACCCTCTAAGGTCCCTCAAAGCTCTACTTTTCTGAGAATAGCTTTTCTTGCATAATGTCTGCCTCCTGACGCCTTTCAATTCTTCATGCCCAAACTCAAATGTCATCTCTTTCCTGGAGACTTCGCTGATATACCTGTTAATGAAACTTCTCCCTTGTCTGAATTGCTACATCACTTTTTAGTGTGTATCTCTTGCATCTTTTTGTTTTCTGCTTATATTGTATTATATTTCCTTAGGGGAGAGACTCTATACCTTGCCCATTACACACTTCATTCCTCTTCTTTGTCATGTCTGGTCCTATGTCCGACTTGTAGCTGGCACTCAAAATATGATTTTTGTGGATAGCAGACAGTAAGCCTGGGGCTTTGGTGAAAACATCAGCAAGGTGAGCAGAGTTCATCAAGTATGGATTCACTGGCTTAGTCCATGGCGGGAGGTTAAGTACAGGGCTGAAGGAGACTGAGACAGTGAGCTCAGCCAGGGAAGCTTCAAACAGGGGCTTCATCTGCACCACATAGTGCCTAGAACACAAAATGTGCTCAAAAATGCTAGATGAATGCAAGAGGAAGGCAGAGATACACAAGGCCTGATATTAATAATTCATTTATCATTGTGCATTTCCAACACTTCCCAGTTATGCTGTCATATTTGATCTCAAACCTTAAAACTGGAACATGTAATAGGGCATATGTGACTACCTCTACTATACAGATTTGGAAGTTGCATAACTCAAAAACTTGACGGTACTGTGACCATGTGCTGGATACTGAGGAGAAAAAAAGGAATGGAGATGGTCCTCACTGTCTATGAGATCATAGTCTTGAAAGGGAGGCAGACAGAAAGGCACACAAGAAAAAGCAACCATGACCAGGCAGTATTATCTTGTATTGCAAAGGCTGCTGTAATGGGAGTGTACAGGAGAAGACGGCCTGTGTGGGTGAGGGAAGGAGTCCAAGCATGAGAGCTTTAGGTGAATATTAAAGGATGAGTAGAAGCAAGAGTAAGAACTCAGGAATCCTCAACTCCAAGCATATACTGTTTCTTTTTGGGCAGATAAATACTCAAACTCAAAATACTTTTCTAATTTGTTGCTCAAAGAAGTTATTCTCCCAGCTGCAAAAACGAGTAGGTCTACTTTTGGTGTTATGGTCAAAGGCCAGTGCCACATACAGAAGTATATATGCGCACAGGTAACATTTTTATGGAAAATTCATGCCAAAACTGGGGACAGAAAGGGCCTTCTAAGGCTGGGCCCCCTTTGTAGCCACAGCCTGCCTTTGGAGCTGCCTGTGTGGGCGACAGCCGTTAAAGGTTGGTCTCCAGCTGGTGCATTTCTGTTTGCTGGGTCTGGGTTGCTGCAGTCTGGGGTAATGAGACAAAGGGATGAATGGTCTGAGGTCTGGAGAGGTGGGAAAAGGGAGGCGGGCAGAGGAGGGGCTGGGTGGTGGGGTGACTGACTAATTGCTTTGTTCTGTGGCAGGAGGCCTTTCAGCAACAACAACAGCTACTTGAAGGCCCATTGCTTAAGTGCTTTTCATCATCATTACCTCCTGTCATTAGTCCCATCAGCTGCTTCCATCAGCTCATTGCTAGTCAGGGGCCATGGCCTGTCACAAACTCGCTCCCGTCCGCAGCTATCTCTCTCTGCCTTCATCCGGAGCCAGGTCCTGTTCCTCTAAACTGTCTTTTTTTCCTGGCCGTTGGTGCCCAACCTGTTCCTACGTCTGATGGGTCCATCTGTTAGGGGCCTGTTGACTGTGGTCCCTGCCATTTGCTCTGCGCCTTTTAGATTGAGAGAGGAGGCATGTCTTTTAGATTGAGAGAGGAGGCATGTCTGCCGCTGCCCCGCAGGGATGCGTAGCCCTCCAAGTCAGAGTTTTGACTTGCACCCTGCCCTGTGGCCTAGCCCTGCATCTCTCCCTACATAGGTTCCTCCTAGGCCTTAGTGTCATGACTGTTATTGCCCCTGAAGACCTTCCAGTGCGACAAGAAATGGAGGTGAAAGACAGTGAGCTAAATGGTCCTGACCTTGTGTAGGCCTAGGTTAAATTGCTTGTGTCTTAGTTTTGAACAAAAAAGTTTTAAAAGAAAAAAAAAATAGAATTGTAAAAAGCATGTAGAATAAGAATACAGACAAAAATGCATTTTTATACAGCTGTACAATATGTGTGTTTTAAGCTAAGTGTTATTACAAGAGTCAAAAATTTAAAAAATAAATTTATAAAGTAAAAACATTACAGTAAGCTAAGGTTAATTGATTATTAAAGGCAGAAGTTTAAAAAATCAATTTAGTATGGCCTAAGTGTACAGTGTTTACACAAAGCCTACAGTTGCGTACAATAGTGTCTTAGGTCTTCACATTCACTCACCATTCACTCATTGACTCACCCGGAGCAACGTCCGGTCCTGCAAGCTCCGTTCGTGGCAAGTGCCCTACACAGGTGAACCACTGTTTATCTTTTATGGGTATTTTTACTGTAGCTTTTCTATGTATAGATACACAAATACTTACCCTTGCCTACAATTGCCTACAGTATTTAGTACAATAATTTGCTAGATGTATACGTTTGTAGCCTAGGAGCAATCAGTTTTACCAGATAGCCTAGATATGTGGTAGGCTATACCATCAGGTTTATGAAAGTAAACTATGTTTTTACAATAACGTAATCACCTAATGATGCATTTCTCAGAGGATCTCCCCATAGTTAAGCGAGGCATGACTGTATATGTATATTTAATCCTCTAACAATGCTGGAGATAACGTTATCTCCATTTTACAGATGAAAAAACTAAGCCTCAGGGAGGCTAAGTAACTTAATTCAGACCACATTAACATGCCCTGGGTTTTTATGAATTCAGTGTTGTAATCAGCCGTCGCCTTGTGTGGCCAATTAGTTTATTCCTTAATTAATCCCGTGGAAGAGTGATGGGAAGGCAGGATTTGGAATCAAACAGAATAAGTTAAATTCTGCTTTTGGAAGTTAATAAGTGATTGCCATTTAGCAAATTACTTAACTTCTTTGGCTCTCAGTTTTCTTATCTGTAAAATGGAGATTTATATCTAGCTTATTACCCTTGTTGAAAGGACTGAATGAGATAATGTATGAAAAATGCCTAGTACAGAGTCTTCAAAGAATGGTAACATTATGTAGGCCACAATTGCTATAAGAATCACAACTGGGAAATATCACTAGGCTTATAGGAAGTTGTTTTATTTGAATATCAAACTGATCAATTCATGTTTCTTTACTTTTCATACTTACAACCAGTAAGAAAAAATGTATGTATTACAGTAACAATGGCCTCCAAATCTTACTGGCTTGCTGCAACAAAGGTTTATTTCTCCCCCTATGCTACGTGTCTTAGTCTGTTCCAGGTGCTATAACAAAATATGTTAACTGTGTAGCTTATACCCAACAGAAATGTATTCCTTCTAGTTCTGAAGGCTGGGAAGTTTACGATTGAGGCACCAGCAACGTAGGTGTCAGATGGAGGGCCTACTTCCCTGTTCATAAGAACACTTCTCTCTGTGTTCTCACATGGAGGAAGAGGCAAGCTGGCTCTCTCTGGCCTCTTTTATAAGGGCACTAATCCCATCTGTGGGGGTTCTACTCTCATGACATAATCATCTCCCAGAGGCCCTACCTCTTAATACTATCATCTTGGAGATTAGAATTTGAACATATTAATTTTGGGGGGACATAATCTGCCCAGAGCACTCTGTGTCCAAATGTCGACTGGGTTAGGCCCCGTCCCATGGTCATCTCTACTTTAGGACTCAGGCTGAAAGAGCACTTCCTGGCTCGGCTCTTCTTGGGCTACTCTAGTGGTGACAGAGGGAAAAAGACGTGGTGGACAAGAAACTAGCTCTGAAGCCTCTGCTTGGAAGTGACACCCATCACTTCTGCCCACCTGCACTGGTCATGCAATCCCACGGTCACTCCTCAGTTCAACACTTGCAGCTCAGTATAAATAACCCTTTCATGTGGAGACACACTGCAGGGAGTCAGAAACCAGAATATTTAGCACACGCTAAGACAATCTGCCCCAAATTGTAAATGGGGCTGCAGATGATTTTGATAGTCTTGAAATTTGCCGAGTTTGGTCTTATGTACCGCTTAGATTTGCCTAGGGATGTTTAGGTTTGTTTTTGTCAGTTTTGATGAACTGATGTGTTGCCTAAAATAGCAAAATACACTTAGGCCTAGTAAAACATTTTTTATTACTGGAACTCCCATAGGAAAAATAACTTTGTGATGGCATGTTTAGAGATCTCTAGCACCAAGGCTTTTTTTTTTCCCTGTTAGAATAATTGTTTTTGTAATGTTATTTTTGATAATGTGATGTTACTTAGAAATACAACCATTATTATATAGTATAAAAGAATGCATTTCTGTATTTTTCAGAAATCTGAGCTGTAATAGCTTTTGGTTGCTCCAAGTTCCAGAGAAAGGAAGCATCAGAAGACTACTCCCATAAACTTAATTTTCCCTATTTGCACATTTCTTTGCCTCCATCTCTATTGTAGCATTTATCCTGTTTCTGCTTTATTTTTGAGTTGTTTATTTACTTATTGATCACAGTCTGCTACTAGAATATCAGTTTCTAGAGGGCACCAACTATTTCTTTCTGGTCTCTGTGTCCCTTCTGCTACCCAGTCCAACTTTAAATAAGGTTTCTTGACTCGAACTGGGTGGAGATAAGAATTACCCTTAAATATAATATAAACGAATAGGCTATCTCCTTCTGCTTCTTGGGTTTAAAAGCTGTAAGAATGTTTATCCTTCTATAGAAAATAAAGTGGAGTTCTTGCTAAACCATTTTCCTAAACCATTCCTAGGGATCATAAAGTAGAATCTTGCTAACTATTCCTAAGGATCAAGGATTTAATTTGTTCCTCCTAAGTACAAGGCTGACTATGCCAATTGGAAGCTAATTTTTTTTCTTCCATTCTCACCCCAACAAACATTTGCTTGTGCAGATCACATTTAGAGATGTTCTACCTATTGGGTTTTGTAAGATGGGTGAGAGCTGGCAGGGAGGAGAGTGAGAGGGAGGGAGGTTTGGGGAGAAATCACAGGCAATTGAAAAACAAGGAGAGGCTCGTATACCTTTCTATTTGAAAAAAGGGGGGCTATATGCAGTCCTGATAGAGTCTTTTATATTAAATTGAGGGGAAAAAATTCCTTCTCTGATTTTTCTGGCTGAGACCTAGGGTCAGCACAACAGAGCATGATGTTGCCTGACAGCCGATTCAATATTCAGCTTTTTCCTAAAGACAAGGAAAAACGACAAAGGCTGGGATAGTTCCATACAAAATGATTCTATTACCTACCTCTGAATGGCAAGACTTGAATAAGGGGAATTCTACTTACTTAGATGATAATGAGTTTTTTTACAGCTTGCTTAAGAGTCACATTGACTGCCTTGTTTATCAAAGCAATGGTTGAAATACAGCACAGAATTCTAAGGAGGAAATGAGTGCACACAGGTCTTTTGGGTGCCTATCTAGGGAGCTCGCTTACCTTTGCTTCTTGGGATGCCTGGATGTCCACAGGATTCCAGATTCTCTACAGGTGTCCAGATTGTATGCCCTGTTCACCTGGATAGCCTGGTTCTTTTCGTGCAAGCCTTCATTTTGCTTCCCACTGTTCATGAACACATGTACATTCCACTTTATATTTTTGGGTTCCTGAGTTACATAAAGTAGACCAGCATTGCTGATGAGCTTTCCCATTATCTAAAATTGTTTTGGCAGCAGGAGGCAGGAAGGAGATAAGAGAGGGGCACAAAAGGGGAGATTTTGGCTGGCATCTTCTGCCTTTTCCCACATGGTATTTTTTAGTTTGATAAAAGCCCTTCTACATTCATTTTATTGTGATGGTATGACAGGAAATAACCTTGCCTTGTGATCTGTAGACCTGATTTCTAGCCTTACTTTTGACTCTTTTAACTCATTTATTAAATATATTTTGAGTGCTTTCTACCCTGTGCAAAGCCCTAGGGGGTACAAAGATGAAAAAGTCATCATGCTTGCCTTTAAGAGATTCAACATTTAGTAGAGAAGCATGTAAACACAAAAAATGTGATAAAAATATAACACGAGAATGCATGTAAAAAGGTATAGTGTATGGCTTTAGATATTCATCCAATAAACATGAGCTACTGTTAATTTTACTGCTATTATTATTGTGCTAACAGAGGCATGTTCAATACACTGCAGGATCACTAATGAAAGTTTGTGCCTGGGGTGTTAGGTGGGGATCTAACCCCACCTAACAGAGGGGTTCCCAAGATAAATTGCTTTTGACCAGAGTCTTAAAGCAAGAACAAAAGAGCCATAAGGCAGCAGCTTGGGGTGGGAGGCTGGATGGTGGAGGGAGAAGTTAGGGAAAGAATATCCATATGTAGGGGACTATCTGGTCAATACAGGAATGTATGGGAGTATGTGTGTGTATGTATAGTTTGGCTTGGGTAGGATGCAACTGTGAGATTGAGTGATGAGAAGTACATGAAGGGCCTCAGATGCTGCTTGGGAAATTTAGATTTAACCTCTAAAATATAAGACCAAACAGAAAGCATTTCATATATTTCAACGAGATTTTTGCTTCAGGAAGCTAACCATGTCTGTGGATAATCACATGTCAATGCACAGCTAACGCACATCCATTGACCTCAGTTTTTTCATATGTAATGGGCGTGATAAGCCATGATCTGCTTACCAAGTAAACATTCTACATTCATCAAAGTAAGAGATAGGAAGGTGAAGGTCTTTGTCATGATGTTATCTTAAACATGTCCTACCATGCACTTAATTACTTCAGGGCCTTTGCTTAACCACCTACGTTCTCCTTATTCCTCCAGTATCACTGTTTTCTACCTTCTTTGAATTTCTTCAAGTTGTCAGCATCTTCTTCTGTGCCCCACTCAAGTTATTTCTGCTCTAAGAAGCCTTCTGCATTCATTCTCTACTGCTTTGTAACAAATGACCACAAACTTCATGGCTTAAAACAGCACCCATTCATTTTCTCACAATCTCTGAAGGTCAGGAGTCTGGGCACTGGTTTGGTGGGCTCTTTGTTCAGGATCTCACAAGACTGAAATCAAGGTGAAATCCAGTCTGCATTCCTTTCTAGAGGTCAGCGTCCTTAAGCTTGTGGATTTGTTGGCGTTATTCAATTCTTTGCAGTTGTAGAATGGAGGTCTTTCCTTTCGCAGTGGCCATCGGCCAGGAGGCTCTCTCTGCTGCTAGAGGCTGCACACCATTTTTTGCCTCATAGCACTTTCCACAACACAGCAGTTTGTGTCTTCAAGGCCAACAGGAGAGCATAGGCTGCAGCTTGGAATCTCTTTTGCTTCTTCTAGACCAAGCCTGTCCAACCCATGGTCTGTGAGCCCTAAGTAGCCCAGGACAGCTTTGAATGTGGCCCAACATAAATTCGTAAACTTTCTTAAAACATTATGTGATTTTTTTTTTAAGCTCATCAGCTACATTTCGTGTTAGTGTATTTTATGTGTGGCCCAAGACAATTCTTGTTCTTCCAATGTGGCCTGGGGAAGCCAAAAGGTTGGACACACCTGCTCTAGACTCTCTTTGCAAAGGGCCCACCTGGTTAGGTCAGGCCCACCCACACTCAAAGGGAGGGGCTGATACAGGACATGCGTGTCACAGGGTGGAAATTTTGGGAGTCACCTCAGAATTCTGCCTACACAACTTCCCTTACTACCCTATAAAAAAGTTGTTCTTCACCTTCTTGAAATTCTTTTTTTTTAAACCTTTTTTTTTTTTTTTTTTTATTACCTTCTTGAAATTCTTAAAGTTCCTGTGTGGTCTGTTCCCATCCACTCTGTAAATACTCAGTTGTATACTGCTTCCTATTACATTTGAGCTGTTGCAGAACTAGTCTCTTTGACTTTCAGAACCAAGAAGATGCCTCCTTTCGTGTGTGTGTGTGTGTGTGTGCGTGTGTGTCTATTTGTGCCCCCATTTAGTGCTGGGAGACTGGAAACTTAAAAGGTGCTGCTGTTTTTTCTTCACTTTTTGATCTTGTCCTGAAATTTGTTGTGCATATGTTCTTTATTGCCATGCTAATAACACTCAGAGCAGTGACCTTGCAATGAAAGAATGCTTGGGGCCCCAGGAGAACTTGCTGAAATTCCATGCCACATGATATCTCTGTGGAGGCAGTGAGTGTAGTCCTGCAGATTGGAGATACTAAATTTTGGAGCCTCGAGGTAACTGGAGAAACAGCTCTGTTTGTGAACAGGAATAAATTCTCTGCTTAAAAAAGAAATCTTAACTTTCAGTTAATGTCTAACAGAAGCTTAACTAAAGTGTAAGCTTGCTCTGATAGGTGATCTACCTTCGAATTCAGTTTCTGTTTCTCCTTTGGAGACCTGATTTTAAAAGGGGAGTGACTTGGTAAGCTCCAAATCAACCCTCAAACATTTTATCTGTTAGGATTAACCTTCCAAGGAAGGTGTAGTGTGTTTGGAAAACAAATGCATAGCAAATGCTGTTTGAGGCAATCCATGTCCACTCAGCTAACTGAGCTTGACAGGTTCTAAGAGATGATAAAGCATATGAACTACTTTCCACGCAGAGAGCAGAGCTTAGAGCTTCTCTCTATTAGCACTCCCTCTGGCTACTGCAGAGCAAAATCATTCAATAACTTTTGATGTTGAGTTTGAACAACAACAACAACAGAAAAGAGTTCTGTCCCCGTTTGTTTTTTTCATGTTTGCTGTAATGGCAGATTGTTAAGACAGGGCTATTAAATATATAAGTGCACGGCTTCGTCCTGGTCAGGTCCAAACCCGACCCACCCACATTGTATATACAGACTGATGTTTAAAGTTGGGAGATGGCTGTGTATATCCAGAGCAGACAGATGTATTGTGGACATAAAGAAAATGTATACAATAGACTGAATTTCAATGTATACAAGAGAAATACACACTAGACATGGTTATTGCTTGGAGAAGCAGGGCTGACAGTCAGAGGATGAAGGACTCCAACCTTTTAAAGTCTTATTACTGAGATATTTTGAGAGGCAGAAAATATTTGGTGAATAGAAATCCATCAATTCCTCCTAAACTTTATGGTTTTATTATCTCCC
This sequence comes from Piliocolobus tephrosceles, assembly GCF_002776525.5. NCBI lineage: Eukaryota > Metazoa > Chordata > Mammalia > Primates > Cercopithecidae > Piliocolobus > Piliocolobus tephrosceles. The sequence goes on from NC_045434.1 coordinate 65,147,477, forward strand.
TATAGTCACTTACAAGAATTCAGAAAATCTAGGACAGCTTGTGACCCATTCCGGCTGGTCATAGTTGTAATGCTTACTTAGTTCAGAGCCTCAGACAAAGACATGGGATTGTGCATGCAGAGCAAATGTGATGATGGCCTGATTGTCTAGGGAGAGAGGAGGATGTACCATTGCTCTCTTATCATGAAGATTTTATTAGAATTCATAGGAAATCAGAACTGAAAGCAATCCTAGAGATTGTCTTACCAAATCTCTCATTTGCAAATGAGAGAACAACTGAGATTTGGATAAGGTAAAAATAGCTTGTGTAAGGTCAAACCATCAGGTGGTGGCTAAGAATGGCCTGCGGCTTGCTCAGCTCCTCTGATTCTTTGTGCATATTCAATGTTCTTCCATAATCACAGCCACAGAAAATATTTTAGAACCTTTACTCTCAGACTTCAGAACACTCATTGTTTATTGAGTGGCCATTGGGTGTGAGGCTATGTACTTGGCATGTAGAAAGTAAGTAAAAACAAAGGACTTCTCCTCCACAGGAAGAAGCAATTTTCATAGATTTTTAAGGAAGTTTCTCCTACTCCTTGGTGTTACCAGAAACTCTGCCATAAGTGCTCTGTTCTTTAGCTTAAGACTTATGTATATTTTAAGATGCAATTATCTTCAAAAGAGGCATCCCCTTCCACCTACCCATGGACTCTCAGGATGAATAATTTCACCATAGTCCCTTCTGATGAGGAAGAAAAGAAAAGCCTAAGAGAGCTAGAGTGAGAAGAAAGGCCCCTTCACTGAATCACAGTCTTTCCAGGCTCAGCCTGATAGTGAAAATAGTAGAAAACCCATAATGTATTATATAGATTTCCCCAAGGTGCAAGAGTGGGAAGAAAGGAGAGTGGCTGTAGTCAATTGCAAAAATAGTCACAGTTCTCCACCTGTGAATTTGGGCTGTTTTTGTGACTTGCTTTGGGTAACTGAATGTGGCAGGAGTGCTGTCATGCTGGTTTTGAGCTCAAGCCTGGAGAGGCTCTGCATTCTACCTCTTTCTCTTGGGATGCCTATCACCATTGCCCTGTGAATAAGCCCAGGCTCACCATCTGGAGGATGAAAGACCATGTGGAACAGAGATGAGCCATGCCAATGGAAACTTCTTAGACCACCCACTCACTTGTCAACTGTTACAGGCTGAATTGTGGCACCCTCGACCTCTAATTCGTACATTGAAGCCCTAATCCCTAGAACTTTAGGATGTAATAGTATTTGGAGATGAGGCCTTTAAAGAGGTAATTAAGTTAAAGTAGGGTGTTTAAATTGGACTCCAATTCAATATGAATGGTATCCTTATAAGAAGAGGAAATTTGGACACAAACATAGGCAGTCACCGAAAAAAGAACATTGTGAAGATAGAGGGGAAAATGGCAATCTACAAGCCAAGGAGAGAGACCTTAGAAGAAATCAACCCTGCTGATACCTTGATCTTGGAATTCCTTCCAGTCTCCAGGAAATAAATTTCAGTTTTTTTAAAGCACCCAGTCTGATGTACTTTGTTATGACAGCCCAAGCTACCAAATATACCACCTAGCAAATAACTATAGATGCACATGCAAGTTTTGCCAAGATCAGCTAAGCTTGGCTCAGATTAGCAGAACCACTCAACTGATCCCAGCCCAAATTACCATTGATTGTGACATAAATAACTCATTGCTCTTTTAAGTCTTTACGTTTTGGGATAGTTTTTTACATGGTAATAGATAACTGATAAGTGATTAAAGACTCATCAGACACCCTACTGCAAATGTATGAATGTTGATTTCACATGCAGGATTCATAGCATTTCCCCACTGGTCCTTGTGGGGGTGGGAGGGTATATAGAAGGCTACGATTCACTTATTTGCTAATGTTTGATTAGTGCTAACAAGTGCCAGGCACTATTTCAGGCTCTAATAAGACAGTTGGTGAGCCAGATAGATAATGTCCCTGCTCTCATGGAGATGACCTTCTACTGGGGATATTAAGGAGTTAGAAACTATCTGTCTATCTATCTATCTATCTATCTATCATCTATCTATCTATCTATCTATCCATCATCTATCATCTATCTAATTATCTATCCTATCTCTATCTATCCATCTATCTCTACCAATCTATCATCTATTTATCAATTGTGGGATACTTACAAGGTAGTGAGGCTCTGCTCCCATCCAGTTATCTGTAATCAGAACAGTGTTTCTTCTGTGTGTTTTAGATAATAGACTTCTGAGTAAGGATTGATTTGAAGAAAGGGTTATCTAGTTGGAAAAAAAAAGAATGGTAAACTACTCCGTTGGTACATCTGCCATCAGGGAATTCCATATTTTTCCTCATGTAAATGATTTTACAAGTTAACTCAAGCTTACTACTTTAATTTGACAATGTTATAAAAATATATGGCATATAAAAAGGAAATTTTAAAAATATGGCACACTTCTCTTTCTTAAATAGAGTATGTTAAGCACAGAGTCTGTTGAACAGAATGCACACTTTTCTGGATGTTTCCAAATTCTCAACCCCTCTGAAGCATTTGACAACACTGACATCCTGCTCTTTGAAATTTTCCTAGGCGTTCACAACACTGAATTTTTTTTTTATACTTTTGGGACTACTTTCTTCTCAGTTTCCTTAACCAACTCCTGTTTCTCTTCCTACCCCTTAAATGTCATTGAAATTCTTCTTTTGTTGTCTTCATTCTCTATGTAGTGTCAGCAATCTTCTTGCAGATGGAAGATGACCCCTGATTTCATATATCTAAACCCATTATTTTTTTCATCGGGAATAAAACATTTTAGCTTCTTATGGGGTAGGCATGGTTACTCTGAGGTCCCAGGGGCACAACAACACAAATCCAAATCTTGACCCCTATGTCTCTTAAAAGCATCTCCTACTCTTGCCTTCCTTGGCCATGGTATGGTGCTATCTGTCTGCCAAGCATCCTATATGGAACCTCAGGGTCTTTAGCATCTATTGCCGCCTTTTCATGCCTAGCCTACAGTGGTTCTTAAGGTCTGTTGATTGGGTTCTACAAATTCTGACTTCTTTTTATGATCCTAGTTCAGGACCTCATTTTCTCTCACTTGGACTGTTTAAATTGTTTTCAAACTAATCTGCTTACTTTTATTATCTGGCCTTCACAACTATTTATGTATTGCTTTAAAAATACTTAAACTAAAGAAGAGCTTTGATTATATCACTTGGCTATTGGAAAATCTTTATGGCTTCCCACTGTATATAAAATACATTCCAGATTTCTGAGCATGTCACCCTCCCTGACCTGACTCCAACTGGTCTCTCCACATTGTTTTCTATACAACTCTGACTTTGAATGTTCCTTGTACTTAAAATGTTTGTTTTTTGCTAATATTTATGTTTATTCTCACTTTTTTCCATTTGTCTAATTCTATCTACCTATTAAGGTACAATTTTAGGTATTTTCTTAGGGAGAAATGAATAAACAGTGGTTTGCCTATAAGCCACAGACGAAGAAGAAGTATTCACACTACGCATATTTGACAAATGACTTGTTTTTATCCAGAAGAATTATTACAATTAGATAACAAGAGAATCCCATTACTGAGTATATACCCAAAGAAATAGAAATCATTCTATTATAAAGATACATGCATGTGTATGTTCATTGCAACACTATTCACAATAGAAAAGACATGAAATCAACCTAAATGCCCATCAATAATAGACTGAATAAAGAAAACGTGGTATGTATACACCATGGAATACTACACAGCCATAAAAATGAATGAGATCATGTCCTTTGCAGGGACATGGATGGAGCTGGAAACCATTATCTTCAGCAAACTAACGCAGAAACAGAAAATCCAATACTGCATGTTCTCACTTATAACTGGGAGCTGAGTCATGAGGACACATGGACACATGGTGGGGAACAATACACACTGGGGCCTGTTGGAGGGTCAGGGGTAGGAGGAGGGAGAGCATCAGAAAGAATAGCTAATGGATGCTGGGTTTAATACCTAGGTGAAGGGATGATCTGTGCAGCTATTCACCATGGCACACATTTAACTATGTAACAAACCTGCACGTCCTGCACATGTACCTTTGCACTTAAAATAAAAATTGGAAATTAAAAAATGATCAAAAATTTTATTCACAAAAATATGTGTAAATGGCCAATAGGCACATCAAAATATGCTCAGCAGCATGAAAACTGCAACACAATATATATCATACACTAAGCCAATTAGCTAAAATTAAATCTGACAATCCCAGGTGTTGATGAGGTTGTAGAGCAACTTGAACTCTCATATGTTTCTGATGGGAATGTCAAATGATCCAATAACTTTAGAAAACAATTTGGCAGTTTTTCATTAAATGAAACATATACTTAACACAGGACCCAATAATTTCACTTTGAGGTATCTACTCAAAAGAAGTAAAAATATGTCCTTTCTAAGATTCATACCTGAATATTCTCAATGCCTTATTTATAGTAGCCCCAAACTGGAAACAATTGAAATGTTCATCAAGTGGTAATAGGGTTTACCTGTGTCCCCACCCAACTCTCATCTTGAATTGTAGTTCTCATAATCCCCACCTGTCATTGGGAGGACCAGGTGGAGATAATTGAATCATGGGGGAGGTTTCCTCCATCCCGTTCTCATGATACTGAGTTAGTTCTCACGAGATTTTATGGATTTATTAGGGGCTTCTCCCTTTGCTGATGACGCATTCTTTTCCTTTCTGCCGTCGCGTGAAGACGGATGTGCTTGCTTCCCCTTCTGCCATGCTTGTAAGTTTCCTGAAGCCTCCCCAGCCCTGTGGAACTGTAAGTCAATTAAACCTCTTTTCTTTATAAATTACCCAATCTCAGGCAAGTCTTTATAGCAGGTGGACAAGAGACTAATACAAGGGTGACTGGATAAAACAATTATAATATATTTAAGCAATAGAATTCCACTCAAGAAGAAATGAACTACCGATATACACAACAGCATCAATGAAATTTTTTCTTTTTTTTTTTGAGATAGAGTCTTGCTCTGTCATCCAGTCTGTAGCGTGGTGGCACAATCTTGGCTCACTGCAACCGCCACCTCCCAGGTTCAGGTGATTCTCGTGCTTCAGCCTCCCGAGTAGCTGGGATTACAGGCAGGCACCACCATGCCTGGCTGGTTTTTGTATTTTTAGTGGAGACGGGGTTTCACCATGTTGGCCAGGCTGGTCTTGAACTCCTGACCTCAGATGATCTACCCACCTTGGCCTCCCAAAATGCTGGAATTACAGGCGTGAGCCTGTACAGGCTGGGATTATACTGCCCAGCCTCACTGATGAATCTTAAAATACACTAACAAAAAGAGAAACAAAAGACACATATGGTATGATTCTATATATATAAAATGCTAGAGCTGTCAAAACTAACATATCCTGAGAGAAAACTGAGCAGTGGTTACATGTGTCTGGGAGTGGCAGGGACTACCTTTCAGTGGAACATGAGGAAAGTTTTGGGACTGATGGGATTTTTTAATATCTTTTTAGGGGGTTGTAATTATGTGAGAGTATACATTTGTCAAAGCTAACTAAACTGCACACTTAAAATCAGTATGTTTTGTTATATGTAAATTGTACCTCAATAAAACTGATTAATAAGTGAAAGAATATTATTTTTGATTTCTGGTACTTACCTATAAGAAGACTTTTCAGGCCCTCACTCAGACACTACTTACTTTATTTTAGATAAATTTTAAAATATATTACATAATTTCCTAGCCCAGATGAAATATGTGGGTAACGGCAAAAACTGTTAAGCCAGACTGCCTGGGTTGAGGGCTCTGTAATTTAATGATTTTGGGGAAATTGTTTAACTTCCCTATCTCCTAGTTTTCTCAGCTTGCTAAATGTGGGGATAACAATACTATCTGCTTCATTGTGTTGTCACAAAGATTAATATATGTGAAATACTTCATGCATTGTTTGGTGTATAGTAAGCGCTATATGCATCTTTTTCCTTCCGTGGAGTACCCTTTTCAAAATGTTTGCCATATTCTGAGTTGAACTTCAGTTACTTGTTTTTATGTGCTGTTACCATTTGATTGTAAGCTACTTGAAAGCAAGGGACATGTTTTGTTCTTGATGTCTCCTAAAGAATCAACCATGGCACAGCATTTAGGATAGTTGGTTGAATTTTTATTCCGCTATTAGAATGTGTCCAAATATTGAGATAATACTAGAGCTAGTAATCTGTGAGTGCCTATTGCACACAAACACTTAATCTTCAAAACAACCTGACAAGATAGGCATTATTATTAATTCAATTTCAGAAATGAGAATTCTCATTTCTTGATCAGAGAGGTTATGTGACTTACCCAGGGCCATGTGGCTAGGAAGGGAGACTGGATTTTCTTTCTTTTTTTTTTTTTAAAGATAGGATCTTGCTCTTTTGGCCAGGCTGGAGTGCAGTGGTGTGATCATGGCTCACTGCAACCTTGACCTCCTGAGGAGGCTGGAATTTAATGCTGCCTTAGGGCTTTGATGTTTAATAGAACCATTTTCTTCTATGCTGAGAATCCTGATGTGGTTCTGTTTTGTGTCATCTTGTGTCTGATTTTTTTTTTCTTTCTATTCTCTCTACCCTCCTTTTTATGCCAGATTTTTCACATTGTCCATGTACATGAGACTAATAGAATCACCACTGCCCCCTCTTTACCTCCAGTAACTTCTATTGACAGCTGCTGATGGCCAAGAAATTATGTAACTCGCTTTGCTTAAATTTTATCTAAAACAAGAATAAATAGGCTCTGAAGGAGGACATGTCGGGGATTTCCTATAATTAAAATTTTGTAGTTTAGAGCAGGAGCTTTTCTGAAAAACTTTATAAAGAAATGATATATAATGCAGAGTCAAGTGGACAAATCACAGGTGCAAAGCCCCATGAATTTTTACAGAGTAAATACCCATGCAATCATCACTTACATCAAGACATAGATAATTACCAGTAGCCCAGAATCCTCCCTGGTTTAGGGCAGACACATATTATGATTCAGAGTTCTTCTTTGCTTATGCCTGTGTTCTGCATGGTTGCACTTCTGAATAAGTTAACATTATTCTCGAATTTTAATAGTCTAATCTTTGCAAATATACCATATATCCCTGAAGTACATAGACAATGCAACAATGCCTTAGACTTCTCCTACGTCTGGAAAGCGAGCTGCATAATGGTTAGAAAAAGGAGACAAGGATGGTGGGAGGATTATGGAGTGGACGAGCTCAGTACTCCCAGCATTGGCTCTTTTCTGCAGAACCAACTCACTCAGGCAATAATACTGCCCCATGTTCCAAATGGCACTGAGTCTGTTTGCAGAGTTCTGCATCTCTGAAAGATGACTTCAGACCACTGTTTCCAGCCCCCAAGGCATCCCAGAAAGCAGCTTGTCTTTCTCAGTGGGTATCACATCTCCTGCTCCTGCCCTGTGACAGTGTTTCTTTTATGCTTACTATGTCCTTTTGATCTGCTGAAAATGTCCTTCTCTATACTTCTGATTAAAAAGAAATTAAACCTGGGGAGTAGGGCAGGGGAGGTTGGGGCCAGAGCATGAATGTGTTGCCCGAGGCCCTGTCTGGGTTCTCTTCCAGCTTCTGAGAGACTACTCTGGCCAAAGGGGCCTTCGGAGAGGCAGCCCCAAGAAAAGGCTGGCTGATGTGCACTGAGAAAGAGCACTCTCCCCTGCCCCCTCCCCAGCACTGCTGGGGCTGGAGATGTGGGCTGCATTTTGAAGCTTAGCTGCCAAGCCTACTGTAATGGGGGAGTGGAAGAGCTGAGGGAGCTTCAGGGAGACTTTTATCACCCTTTCTGGCTTTCTGTAGATAATGGGCCTGATGCTTCTTTTTCCTCATTTTATTCATCTGATGATTAGGTGATGAGACCAGAAGCCCTGGGCAGACTCCAGTGTGTCTTAGTAAACCATCTCTGTGAAATGGTTAAGTTTACTTAGAAGGTAACTGAAGAGATGTAAATGGAAAAACTACCCTTACAAATTCAAACCCAAAGCCCTGAAGATGAGCTCTGGAGGGGGAATCTCCATGTGGGAAAGGCCACAGGCCAAGTGCTACCCACGTGGGCAATGCCTGGGGTTCTTTGGCTCTGGGATCTCCTGGGATAACAACCCACTTGGCTGACTTACTCTGCCTTTCTTGTTTGGCCTAATCTAAGCCTAAATAAATGCCTTCCTTGGAGGCCCTGTCTTGACCCAAGCAAAATGGATCTTTTTGAAAGACTTTACTGAACTGAATAGTAAGAGAAAGTAACAGTGAAAGAAGTCCAAGAAATATGAGACCTTTAGTAAATATCCTGGCTCACTTCTCGTATGGGTTCCTGATGCTACCACATCCTGTCTGCCCTGAAGGCTGAAGGTTATATCTTCTTTTACCAAAGGTCTTGCAAACTCAGATGGCCCTTTGACTGGGACTCTTACTTCTTACCTTTCAGTCTATATCCATTTGGGCATGGGGGTTCACTAATGAATGAGGAAAAAAGATTGCCCTGTATTAGCTTCTAATATGTTACAGACACTCTGCAAAGTGGTTTACATGCATTATTTTATTTTCTCTTTCCAACAATCCTGTGCAGTGAGTACTATTAATCCTGTTTTACAGATAAAAAAAAAAAAAAAGCTCAAACAGATTAATTTTGTGGCTCAAGACCACAAAAACTAGTAAATGATGGAGTCAGGATTTGAATCCAGGTTTTATAGTGCATGACCCAAGACTGCCCTCTTAAATGCTGTAACAATTCATGGTCAAACCTGAGAAAAGACTCTTCTGTTGTCCTTCAGCCTCTGGACTGAGTAACAGGACTTTTCTCTTGGTAATTGCCCCATGAGGGATCTGGGTCTTTGCAACAGGTGTACAGTTTTGTCCATGGGTGCCAACCATATAGTCACATTATTATGCATTATCATACTCCAGCATTTGTGAAAGAACTACACAAATTAAATAATGGGAGGGGCACTACTTCACAAGATGATTTTACGTCTTATGAAAGGCTTCAACACAAGATTCTTTTATCCGGCAAACACAGCCATGCATTTCAAGCATCAACTGATTTGCATACAATCACCCAGGAATACATCTCCTCTGCATGAATAATCACTGTCACAGTTAGAGCAGCTATCATTTACTGAATATCTACTACGTCCCTCAAACTTTATTTATACATTTTCATGCATCCATCGAAACTTGGCAAGGTGGTATTATCGTCCCCATTTTAGAACTGAAGCTGGCACTTTCCCATACTTACAGAGGTAGGGAGGAGCAGGGACTATAAACCCCTGACTTTAGACACTTTATGCTTCTTACCATTCCAGATAGGCACATGAATGAGAAGATGCCTGCTCTCGTTCACTTCAACAATCTAGCTCACCATTATATCGTTAGTACAAATTACTTTGTTTTTTCTTTTTTTTTGTTTTAGGAATAGGGTGGTAAACTTCAATTTCTCAATCCCTGACAAAATCCTCTTATTATATGAACTTGCTTCCTCTTTTGCTTTCACCAAAGCGACCTTGCCCCCTTCAAACTTCACTTCCTCTTTAGTCCTGTCCCCTTGTCACATCATATCAACAACCGTCTATCCCCCTCAGTATTCTTGGTCAAATTCAATTTTCTCCACAAATACTTTTTGGTGGCTTCGTTTCTGCCAGTCCCTTGGAATATGATGAAGAAGGCGATAGACTACCCCAAGCTTTCAGGGATCTTCTATTCCATTGGATTGGAGCTGTCAGGAATTAAAGAATTAATTAAGCAATTATTTAGTCAATTAAAATAGTGATAGATGATACTGTGGAGAAACAAGTGTTAAAAAACAGATACAGTTTCAATTCATTTAGTACCTATGGAATACTTGGACTGTGCAATGCACCTTACATACTTTAACTTATTTAATTTTCTTAATAACCCTTTGAGGCAGGCTCTGTTCGTACCCCCATTTAATAGCACAGACAGGTGAAGTAACTTGTTCAAAGCCTTATAAGTAGTGGGTGACAGAGCCAAGATTGAACCTCAAGAAATGAGGCTAAGGAGCCTGGAATATTAAAGCACAGTTAGAAATGAATATGGAGAGTATCGACCTAGAGAGTAATGTTTTGTTGACATTAGAATAGATGAAAGGAGATGACAGGAGAGTGGAAAGAAAGCACACGTGGCAGAGGCAAGTTCAGGTACAAGGCCCTGAGTAGGCAGTGGGGATGGGGCAGGGTGAGCCTGTGAGGCTAAGGAGACAGATGCCATTCCACAGCCCTTGTGGGCCATGGGCAAGGGCTTTAGTTTTCATCCTGAGAACTATGTAGATCCCTGGAAAGGTTTCAGCATGAAATGTGGGTATTTTCACCTGCTGTGCACTTTTTAACCTGGTCCTGACTAATGACGGCTGCTGAGGGGCATCTCTTAATCTTGGCCTCTAACTAAAGCTGAGCCTCAGGGAAGCCCCGTCCCATAAGCAGGGGTCAGCACATCCTCACTGGCCTCAAGTCACCCACCTCATCACTGCTGTCACCAGCCAGCCCACCAGGAGGGCACACACACACCCCACATTATTCTTGGCTGGTGATCTTGCTTGTACATCCCAGAAATAACTGAGATTGTGAGACTGTTAGGTACCATGCCTTGACTTTACAAGCATACGAGTATGGGAATCCCACAACCACCACTTACTAACCTGTGACTGGGGTCATGTTGTTTAGCTTCTTTGTGTCTCAGTTTCCTCATTTATAAATAGGGAATAAAAAAGATACTGCTTTACGAATTCTTGAGAAGATGAAATAAGTTAACATATGTAAACATATATTGTGTGTGTAATTTTTTGAATGTATGCAAAGTATGCCTGGTGTATCAGAGTGCTCATTATTACTATTACTGTGACTCTTACTTCTGGTGATTTGCAACTGCCTCCATCAGTTCTCCTAGCCCTTCCTCTGTCTGTACAAAATAGTAGGGGATGATGACTCGCTATGTTGCCTAGGCTAAAGTGCAGTGGCTATTCACAGGTGTGTTTATAACACACTACTGCCTCCAACTCCTATGCTCAAGGGATCCTCTTGCCTCAGCCTCCCAAATAGCTAGGACTACAGGCATGTGCCACCTTGCCTGACTTACCTGTACTCTTGACCTATCCTCTCTCTTTCTTTGTAAGCCTTATCCACCGTTTTTTCCTCTTGCTTATAGATTTCCAAAATTTCTCTCACTTCTGATTCAGTTCCCAAACCCTGAGAAAATTTTTGTGTGTCTCTTAAAATAAACAAACAATTAAAAAAGGCAAAACAACCATGGAAAAGGCAGAAACAATAGCAGCTCTGTCCTGCATCTCTCTCCACCCCTTCCTTTCCAGGCATCCCTCATCACCAAGCCCCAGGAAGGGCATCTCCTCTGGTTGCTTTCACCTGCTCAGCCTCCCGTTCACCCCTCAGCTTCCTGCAGTCACATTCCTATGCTATCTTGCTCTGAGAAAAGTACTCTCATAAATCTCGCAAATGACCTCCTCATTTCCAAATCCAATGGACTCTTCAGTTCTTAGTGCAGCAGGTAACCTTTGAGTTGTCCACTTCTTTCTTTCTGAACCCCTTTCTTTCTGTCCTCCCTTGGCTTTGGAGATGACTGTTTCATTGGGTTTTCTTCACCATGTTGACATTTTCTTCTCAACTGCAATTGTGTGATGGTCTTTCATGTTCTCCTTTTTCTACTCCTGAAATATTTGTGTTTCTTCGGTTCTCACTTGATCTGAGAATTGCATCTGTGTTCAGGTTTCTACCTATTTCCTATGTCCTGGTTCCTCATGTGCCTGTGTCTCCAGCCTGGATCTTCAGCCTGAGCCCCAGTCTCATATCCCAGATCCCACTACCTGGGTGCCTCACAGTTCGCTCAACTCCATCATGTCCCAAACACAATCAGTGGTGATCTTTCCCCAAAACAGGATCATTCTTTTTATCTCTCTTTTGAATCAATCACCCCGCAGTTTGCTCATTCAGCTGGAAATCCAAGACCCATTCTTGCTCTTTCCTCTCCTTTACCATGTGACCATCTAAGAGGCTTTGGAATTCTGTAGACCCTGCCTCCAGCCTCACTTGTTTCTTTCCCTCTTCTCTCCTGACATTCTAAGTCATTCTTGTCCCAGCTCAGGCTGTTCTTCTCTTAGCTGGTCTTTTGTGATAGACCCCTGTATTGGTCCGTTTTCACACTGCTGATAAACACATACCTGAGACTGGGTAATTTATAAGGAAAAGGAGGATTAATGGACTCACAGTTCCATGTAACTGGGGAGGCCTCACAATCATGGTGGAAGGTGAAAGGCACATCTCACATGGTGGCAGACAAGGGAAGGGAGCTTGTGCAGGGAACTCCCCTTTATAAAAGCATCAGATCTCATAAGACTTATTCACTATCATGAGAATAGCACAGGAAATATCTGCCCCCATGATTCAGCAGTTACCTCCCACTGGGTCCCTCCCACAACACATGGGAATTGTGGGAGCTACAATTCAAGAGGAGATTTGGGTGAGGACACAGCCAAACTATATCAACCCTTAATTGATCTCCCTGGCTCCAGTGTGTTCCCCTGGCATCCATCACACACTGGGATGCTTCTAGGGTGATTCTTCTGAAGTGCAAACCATGTTGATCATTCCCTTGCTTAAAATTCCAAAATAGTTGCTGCAGAATGAGTTTCAACCTTCTCAGCATACCACATATAGGCTGTTACAATCTGGCCTTTACTTGCCCTCATCATGGGCCCTTCACTGTGTGCAAAACTCCCTGCAATTCTTAGAACATGCTAGATTATTTTATGTACTTGGGCCTTTGCCTATTCTGCTTGCTCCCTCTGCCTTGTGAGCATCTCCTCAATCTAGAATCTTGGTCTTCTCTCCATTTTTTTTTAATATAGGCTTCTATTTTAGCATCCATAGAATTCTTTATTTTCCACTTATTTGTTTGCCAACCTTTAGTTCTGCTCACTCTCTGGGAGCAGAGTCTCAGTCTTTCTCTCTCTCTCTCTCTCTCTCTCTGTCTCTCTCTCTCTCTGTCTCTCTCTCTCTCT
>NC_045434.1:65160570-65208398 GCF_002776525.5 Piliocolobus tephrosceles
TCTCTCTCTCTCTCTGTCTCTCTCTCTCTCTGTCTCTCTCTCTCTCTCTCTCTAGTGCCACATGCTGTGCTAGGCATGGGGTAGCTGATCTTTAAATGTTTGTTGAATGAATGAATACATCTTGAATGAGTAGAGATTACAAAATGTCTCCATTTCACAACAGGCATTCTAATGTAGGATGTAGGAAATTGTAACTTTTGGTAAGTCAGTGGACCTCTCTGACAGCTTTCTCATCAATAAAATTTGAATTATAGTATATCAACTTCGAGGCTGAGAGATGGGCTAGATAGTATTTTGAGGTCTTTCTAACATTTAGAACACTTTTAGATGAATAGGGTTTATTAGTCCAGATTCCTTTCCTTGTGTAAAAATATTTTTTAAAAATGCATTTTAAATACAGTTGGAACTTACTGAGTTTATTAGTTGTATTACATACTTATATATTAAGTACTTAAAAATGTAATTGGGTGGGGTATGGTGACTCATGCCTGTAATCCCAGCACTGTGGGAGGCTGAGGCAAGCAGATCACTTGAGCTCAGGAGTTCAAGAACAGCCTGAGAAACATGATGAAACCCCATCTCTACAAAATATACAAAAATTAGCTGGGCATGATGATGCATGACTGTACTCCCAACTACCTGAGGGGCTGAAGAAGGAGGATCACTTGAGCCTGGGAGGTAGAGGCTGTAGTGAGCCAAGATGGTGCCACTACACTCCAGCTTGAGTGACAAAGCGAGAACTTGTCTCAAAATAAATAGATACACATAGATAAATGTGTAATTGTTGTGTTATTCTATCTGTAATCCACTGAGGAGGTATTTTCATTATCCCATTTTGCAGTTAAAGAAGCTGAGGTCTAGGTTCATTGGCCAGGGGTGTTGGAGCCAGGTTTCAGACACAGTCACATTCACATCCATGGTGATTAAGTGTGATTTACACCTATTCCACACTATCTCAATTTTTGAAGCTGTGATTGGGAACCAAGTTTCATTTTATTATAATGTAGACCAGGGATTGGCAAGCTTTTTCTGTAAAGGGGCAGAAGGTAAATATTTTATGCTTTCCTATTGCATATTCTTTTTTTTTGTGGAGAAGAGGAGGGGTATTTTAATTTTGTTTTGCTTTCCACAATCTTTTAAAAATGTAAAAATCATTTTTCGTTTATGGGCCGTACAAAAACAAGTCATGGGTAGGGCAAATGGCTTTATCCTTTGTAGAGTTAGCCCTTTTCTCACTGAGCTTATCGAGTCAAGAAAGTTTTTCTATTAGAACACTGAAGCAATACAAGGAATCAATGAATGTTTCAGTAATTCTTGTTAGAGAAGATCAGCCAGATTCCACAGTAAACAGACTGACAGTCACAGCCTCGTTTGCAGCAGCCTACAAGAGTTCCATTAAATGCTGACCAGCCAGGCCCAAAATGTCCATGTCTGCTCTGTGAATAGTTCCTTTTTATAGAATGGCACGTCCTGCAGGGAGCCAATATCTTAACTTCATCATTCTGGTCTCAGTAATTTACGTAAGAGCTTCCCCCCAAAAGATCTGCAATAAAATAGGGAAGGGGACTCAAGATCTTTGCCTGGTCTTAAATCTAAATCAATCAACAAGTTAAGAGTCTATTTAACACCTCTTCCCTAACCTCTAGTGTTGCACCTTGGACACAGGAGAACAAAAGCTCCCTGATGAAATTTTAAATACACAAAGAGAAGATGGGAAATCCAGTGTTTCTTAACCATTTTGGAATGAGAGACCCCTTTGAATACTGACAAACACTATCGATCACGTACTCAGAAAAATGCCCGGGTGAAAATAGGAAACAATTGGTATTTGTTATGAGGGGATTCTTGCCCTGTTGGAAGTCTAACCACAGGCTCAGTTTCAAAAGTCCTGTTTTAAACAATTAGAGAAAGATAAAATGCTGAGATGTGTGGTATTGAGTGCAGAATCAGCTCTCCTGAGTCCACTGTCCCTCTGGAGACCTGTGTTCTTGAGCTGCCCACCCACCTGTTTCTGGGTCAATGCCACCCCTCAGGCACCAGTAAGAAAGATCTGCTTCCCTGGGCCTGCGGTCTCTGTCATTGAGCTGATGTGAGATGGAGCATGGTGCACCCAAGGCCTGCTCCCCTGCGGCCTTCCTGCTCCTTATCTCTGTGTGTCATGTTTTCCAGCCAGCGCATCTAATGGGAGGTCATGGTTCTCTAGCTCGGCATTTTCCTCTGAGTATTTTTCCACGAGTCAAGGACAGCCCTCTGGGAAGCAGGACGTACATGCTGCCTCCTCAGACTCCTGTTCAGTGGAGCATGGGTTCAAAATAAATGTTATTTTCACTTCAAAATGTGAACTTTGCCATATGCCCACCTGATCCATGGAGAGAGCCAAGGCAGGCACAACGGAAACGTGGGTGAACTCTCAGGTCCTGTGGGGCCAAGAGTAGGCACCTGAGGGCTGGCATTGGCTATGCTTGGCAGCTCGGCAGTGGCAGCAGAGGTGGCCACGAAGCTGGCTCCTCAGAGCCTGGTGTTTGGCTCCTGCATGTGTGATCTCATGCCTGCTGCAATAAGTTGTAAAGTGTCTCCCAAATTTTCAAGTTCAGCTGCAACCTGAGAATGTGGCCTTATCTGCAAATAATCTTTGCAGAGGTCTTCATTAAGGATCTTGAGATGCAATCATATTGGATTTCAGGTGGTCCCTAAATTCAATGACTGGTGCCCTTACAGGAAGAGGAGAATAACCAGAGAGACAGAAAGAAGAGTGCCACATGAAGATGGAGGTAGAGACTAGAGTGATGCTACCACAGCCAGGAAACACTTGGAGCTATAAGAAGCTGAAAGAGGATAGGAAGGGGTCACCTCCAGAACATGGCCCTGGAGAAACCTAAACTTCCTGGCCTCCAGAATTGTGGAAGAATAGATTTGTTTTTGTTTTAAGTCGTCAGATTTTGGTACTTTGTTACAGCAGCCCTAGGGATCTAGTACAACTGCTTTCTAATTGCTGTAGATGACAAAATGGGCTGACCCCTGCGTGAGTGGAGATGCCAACTCCTGGGTCCCCAGGATGATGCTGATGGAGGAATGACTGAGGTCCTAGAGCCTCTGATCTGAAGAACCTGCAGGTCTTAGAGGTGCTAATTTATTGAAATATTCAGCAAGCTGCCTGACCTTTCTGTGTATTGGTGTCTGTGACCAGATACAAATCCAAATCTTCCCAACTTCTACTTGCCCACCTGAGTTCCTACCGGAACTTAAGAAGTGCTAGCTGTCAATCCAACTTTGCGAAGAGAACCACACACTGCCCTCCAAATTCACCCTGCTTTTTTCTTTCCTCATCAATGTCTTTGTTCGAAGTTTCCTCTCCATCTGGGATAATCCTTCTCATATTCATCCTAACCAGTGTTAAACTCAAAATGAATTAATTATTATGTGTCATTTCTTATACTAAACTATAAGTTACTTGAGGTAGAGGTCATTCACACTCATCCCACAGCCAACCCTGAGCACAGCATTTTATAAAATCTTCCTTTGTAATTCATGTCACACAATATCCAGTATAAAGGAAGAGTTTAAATTCATTGCAAATGCTAACGGTAATGCACTCATTTTGGTATTTTTAAATGGCAGAGAACCATGTTTTTCCTCATGAGATTTTTCTCTTCAGTTCTAATCCCAAATGTCACTGAGTTTGGTTAAAATTACAGAACATTGTATCATGTTTTTGTGGGTAGAAGTCAAATCTTAGAGTCAGATAACTGGGTTTCCATCCGTACTCCACCATCTACTTCTCATGCAACCCTGGATATAGCTAACGCTTGATGTGCACATGGATTCAGATGACTCTGCCGATAGGGATAGTAAGGCTCATCTTGCTGAGTGTTTAGAGGATGTACGAGTCCTGTCAGATAAATGGTGGCCATTGGATATTAACTCCTTTATCCCCCTGTCTATTTTTTTTTGAGACAAAGTCTTGCTCTGTTGCCCAAGTTGGAGTGCAGTGGTGCAATCTTGGCTCACTGCAACCTCTGCCTCCTAGGTTCAAGCAATTCTCCTGCCTCAGCCTCCTGAGGAGCTGGGACTACAGGCGCACACCACCATGCCTGGCTAATTTTTGTATTTTTAGTAGAGATGGGGTTTCACTACATTGGCCAGCTGGTCTCAAACTCCTGACCTCGTGATCCACCCGCCTCGGCTTCCCAAAGTGCTGGGATTACAGGCATGAGCCACTGTGCCCGGACTCCCAACCCCCATCTATTTTTATTGGCTCTCTTTCATTTCAAGGTGGCAAGTGAAAAATATTCAATGCAAGGTATTTCTTCACATCTAGAAATAATGGCAAATACACACATAGTTCCTACCATGTATAAGGCAATGTGCTAAATACTTAAATATATTAATTCATATAATTATGAGATTATTATTCTCATCACACAGATGAGGAAAAACTTAGTCACGAAGAGGTCAGGTGACAACTTGTCCAGGTTTTCTTAGTTAAGGGTGGAGTCAGGGCTTGAAATCAGGCAGTCTGGCTCCAGAGTCTGAGATCCTAATTACTATACATACCGCATTCAGCATTCAAGTTATTGAAATAAATGAGCAGAGAAACACATGGACCTATTGAATAGCCCAGTTGGAAGCCAGATGTGCTTTGTTTGTTTGTTGGCTTTAATCAGTGGCAGAATCTTGATAGCTGACCTCCCTGAGCCTTTTATATCAATAATGGGAGCAATGGCCAAAACTCAAAATAATTTAGCAGTGGTTAAAGTTTCCTTCATTTTAGGACTACTCTAGAAGAACGTTATCAAGAATAATGATTAACTGTGTTGGTTTTTGTACAGAAAGAACTGGGGTTGAAGCCACTTACTAACCCTAGGATTTGGAGCTGAGTCTTAGTTTCCTCTCTGGTAAATTCCTTATAGGAATTTATTGAAGATTAAGTGAGATACTGAGCATAAACTGCCTGGCCAAAAGTAACAACTGATATGTGGTGTTTTGTCATTATGAAGATCATCTGTTGAAGGGTTTTCAGTTTATCGTCATAATATACTAGTGTGTCACTATCACTTAGGAAGTTTTTAATTCCATCTAAGTAATAATAAAAACATCAATATTTGTAAATGATAAATCCTTTGTTTTTATAGGTTAAAGTATAATAAGGTTTTTCTCTGCGTTAAGCTCACGGTTGCTTGCATTTTTCATATTGTTTCGTGAGGAGGGAGGAAGGGGTAAAGTTGGTGAGGAGGGAATCATGCACAACCTAGGTATATGCAAGGAAATGTCAGATGTCAAGTGTGAAGTGGTGGAAAAACAAATTGAGGCCCTCAGCACTCACCTGATTCCCTACCTTAGTGGTAAAGAATGTGCCTATGAGATATAGTCACCTGGGAGGGCCGAAGATTAATTTATATGCAGTGTGCTAAGCACTGTTTGCAGGAGTAAAAAATGTGCCTTGTTCTTATTTGTATGACTTATTTCCAAATGTGTGTGTGTGTGTGTGTGTGTGTGTGTATGTGCATGCATGTGTGTTTGTGCGTACACCATTGGGGTTAATACAATTAAAAAGTCATTTAAAGACATAACTAAATTCATAGTAGCTGCTTGTCATTATATATTTCATAATTAGCAAATACTAAAAGTATCATAGATGTAGAAGTAAGAAATACTTTTGAGATTTAAAAAGGCATCACATACTCAAAAAGAAGGAGAAGCCCCAAGTCACTGATGAAAGTGTGTGGCCCAGGGTCTGACACGCTCAGCTGCTCAGTGATCATTTCTGTCCTTTTCCTTGAAGTTGTGGAACATGCTGGGGCCTCTTTTCGGGGAAGGAGCATCACCCAAAGCTGCAGGCCAGGAAGAAAAAGAATCAGAACTCTGGGTGGATCTAGATTGGAGTAAAATCCAAGGCCATGAGAACATGGCACTGTAGAGGGCCTTCTTGTAGAGGCAGTTGTTCTTGTATTTGTAGATATGTAGGTTGTTTTCAAGAAGATCTGTTCAAGTTTGTGTTGAGGCTATAAAGCCAGGTCTGGCTCCAGGGAAAGGGCTGGCAAGGGCAAACTAAGGGGAAGTTTCTGGTCAGTTGGGCTAGTGTTAGAGCTTCCAAGGGGATGTTGGAAATTGAATGAAGAAGCAAGGACCAGACTAGAAGGACACAGAGATGCTGCCTATGCATAGTTGGGGACAGTAAGGGGGTTGCAGCCCAGTGCCCAGGGGGTACCTGGCAGTAAAGTTTGTTCTAGACACAATTGACACAATTTACTTGGGGAGTGGGTTCCAATTTATATGGGGAGAGGACTCTTTATTTCAGAAACTAATGGTGCTGGGTCTGTAGGAATAGATCGTTCCTTACAGCTGGGAAGGTCAAAGCCAGTCGGAAAAAAAATGTATGATTTTCCCTCTCTCAGCGTCCTACATGAGTGGTCATCCATTCTCTGCTGATACATCTTTAGTGGTATCAGTCCCTGTAGGGTGAAATGGGTTCACAATCCACTCAGAAGAAGAGACACCTGTTGTTCGTTTTATTGGAGATGGGATCCCAATGGGGTGTTACAGCTTGTCCCAAATGGCTATTTGCAAGGTTGTGATGTCATATTGGAAGTTTGTGAGGTTCTGAGTTAAGATCTGATTACTTTTGCAGAAGACTGTGATAACATATTTGAATACAAATAAAATAGTTATATGGGGACTGTGTGTGTGTATGTGAGAGACAGAAAGAGAGACAAACACACAGACAGACAGACAGACAGATACAGACTAGAAGAGGGAGAAATTTCTCCTTCAGTGTTGAAAATACGGCATCCTTTCAGGAAGCAGGACTTAGAGTAAAAAAGTTTGCTTTCAACTCTATACTTCTGGAATTCTCCCAGTCTTCCTTTTTGTCAATTTGTATTATTGTTTTAACTGGTAATCATTGTACATGTATGTTATGCCGGGCAGTGGGTTCCATGATTTTTATACAATGTAACACCTGATGCTTGCAGCACGAGCAGTGTCTATACAAACCTCAAAATGACAGGGTTGGGAGCATTTCCAGGATAGCTGAACATGGGAAGTTTCCTGGAGGGTGGCATGCCCAGGGAGGGCATGGAAGCTCCACGCCCCCTCCCCTATACTCACCCTGTGCATCTCTGCATCTGTATCCCTGGTAATATCATTTATAATAAATCAGTAGACGTGATTCCTTGAGTTTCAGAAGACACCCTAGCAAGCTAATCAAATCCGAGGAGGGGGTTGCAGGAACCCTGATTTATAGCCGCTCAATGGGAAGCATGGGTAAGACAACCTGGGACTTGTGGTTGGCATCAGAAGTCAGTGGAGCCTTGTAGGACTGAACCCTCAACCTGTGTGATCTGACACTATCTCCAGGTAGGCAGTGTTAGAATTGAATTTGAGGACACCCAGCTGGGGGCCACTAAATAAATAATTTGCTGCAGAATTAATAGACTAGTGGTTGCTGGGTGGAAAATCCCCACACCCTTCTTGGTGACTACAGGTTACAAAATCCCCACACCCTTCTTGGTGACTACAGGTTAATTGACTGTTGAGTTACAGTACAGTAGGAGAAACTGACTTTGTTCTTTCTACTCAAGCTCCTACGCAAATTTTCTTATTTCTATACTTTCTTGTCCCTAACATTTACTTTCTCTTATTAGACTCTTAGAAGCTAGAATCAAAATCTTAGAATTATTGTTAAAACCCTTATCCCAAATGGTGTGTAATGGGATCACAAATTTAACTTCCTACCTAACACAGAAGTGCAAAAGAATTAAATCCGAAATTTTACTTTTGCCTATGATTAATTTGGTTTTTCTCCTGAACTTCCGCTTAGTGGGAAAATAAATTAAGGACATGTCAGGTCTGATATAACCTTACTCCAATTTTTAAAGTTGGAAAGTTAAATAATTCCTTCAGGTAGTGTTCAATCTCTCCCTAGAGAGGGGGGAAAAAAGTCTCTCTAGCATTTGGGCATATGGGAGAGGGGTGCGTGTCACTTGGAATGATGCAGACATGTAAGTTAGGATATACAATGCTAGCTTCAGGGCTGGACACAATGGCTTATGTTTGTAATCCCAGCACCTTGGGAGGCCTAGGCAGGTGGTTAGCTTGAGGCCAGGAGTTTGAGACCACCCTGTGGAACAAAGTGAGACTCCATCTCTATAAACAACAGCAATAATAGCAATAATGCTAGCTTCTCTAACAAACAACCCTCCAAAAATCTCAGTGGCTTAACACAAAGGCTTATTTCTCAAACTGTGACGGATGTGTCACAGTTTGATCTGGGAAGGGTAGCTTTTCTTAAAGTGGTAACCATCATTCATACTCTCTTTTCATCTTTTTTTGTAAATCTCTATCAAAATGTCTCTCTCCCTCTCTGTCCCTCTTCCCTCAGTACATGACCTGAGTGCTTGCTGTGGAGAAGGAAAGAGAATGATGAAAAATTGGGTATGGGGTGGATGATGACCAGGCCTGAAGCTGTGGGCATCAATACTGCTCAGATTCCATTGACCAGAACCTGGTCACAAGGCTCTGACCTCACCGCAAGAGAGGCTAATAAATGTAGTTTCTCTCTGAGCTCAAGGAGAGGAAACCAGATTGGTGGGATCTGGCTGTGGTCTGCTACAGTGAGGAATCTCTCCCCAGCCCTCCTGCTATTTCCTCCTGCAAGTGCTGGCTGGCAGTGTCCCTTGTCTGCCTGGTTCTCTGTTGCTGACACTGAAGTGGGTGGCTGGTGCACTCAGGCTCATTTCTCTTGTCTCAGTCAACACTGCCAGGGGAGCTCCCTGCCTGACTTGGCCTCACCTTGGCTGCCACAGGCATCTTACTACTGGGCCTCACACCATGTCTCCTGTCAGTCTGCTGGCCAGAAAGTCCACTCCCAGGCCCTTCTGTGGGGTCATTTTGCTCTGCCATGGAAGTTTCTAGGGGCCACCAGTGGCTCTCAGCTCAGCAGCCACACCATCCGGGAACTGGCAGTGGTTTAGTCCACCTAAATACAGGCTGCCCTTCAACCACACCCCAGGGGTGACCTCTGGCTAAGACCCAGGCTGTTGGGAGGCTGCTTGTTAGCAGGGTTCTTTCCAGAGTCTCCAAAAGAAACAGGATGCATGATCCTCCCATGAGTGCCCCTATTAAGTTATCTAATTTACCTTCTGTTTCTGAGCCTAAGTCCACAAAGGGGAAGGGAAGAATTGCTGTTCTCTGTGCCTCATCCACTTCCTTCCCATGAGACCCAGGATCCAACAAAGGGTGGGATTTTCTTCCACGTCCCTCAGCCAGAGCCTCTACCTCGCACAGCGGGCCTTTGCACACTTATGATTGAATCCTGGTGCTGACTGAGAACAGGTGTTGATGTGCTAAAGGAGATAAATAGATTTGGATAATTCTTTCTCAAGATAAGAGCCTGGCTTGCCAGCAATAGTAGAGCTTTGACAATCTACATTTTGACTTCCATAATTGAATATATCATCTCATTTTTTTTCTTTATATTAATTCTATAATCATTTCTAATCTTTTGCAGATAGGCAGATGAATAGGGTAGAGAGGAAAGGAATGTGTATTTAGGCAAAAGAGAAACCATATTAATTTAAGCATGCTTCCGTTTAAGGGGGATCCTTTTAGGAATATGGGCCAAGATGCATTCAATTAACAAATACTGAGTATTTTCTGGACTGTTCTAGGTAACGTGGATACTGCAGTTAACAAGGCAGATAAAAATCCTTGCCCTTAAGAAAGTTGGGTTCTAGTGGAGTAGAGGGACACAGACATAATTACAGAGTAAGTAAGTATAGAGATATATTGCTAAATATTGTTAAGGGCAAAGGAAAAAAAATGAAGCAGAAAGGAGGATATTAAATGCCAGGTGAAATGCTAGATAGGGTGAACAGAAAAGGCCTCCAGAGGCTGGGTGCGGTGGCTCACGCCTGTAATCCCAGCACTTTGGGAGGCCTAGGCAGGTGGATCACCTGAGGTCAGGAGTTCGAGACCAGCCTGACCAGCATGGAGAAACCCCATTTTTACTAAAAATACAAACATTAGCTGGGCGTGGTGGCGCATGCCTGTAATCCCAGCTACCTGGGAGGCTGAGGTAGGAGAATCGCTTGAACTCAGGAGGAGGAGGATGTTGCGGTGAGCCAAGATCACGGCATTGCACTCCAGCCTGGGCAACATGAGTAAAACTCTGTCAAAAAAAAAAAAAAAAAAAAAGGAAAAAAAAAAAAACCTCAAGAAGATGGTTTCTGAGTAAAGACCTGAAGGAAGTGAGACAGTGAGCCATGCAGATTTTTGGAGAAAGAACATTCCAGGAGGAGGACATTATAAGGGCAAGGATCTGGAGCAGAAACCTTGCTGGCTTCCTGGAAGAATATGAGGAACTCAATGGCTGGACCTGCAAGGAGAGAGAGAGGAAGGAGATAAGATCACAGAGCAGTGGGACTGGGATTGCAGATGAAGTTGAGCCTTTGTCTTTCACTCTTCATAAGATGGGAAGCTGTTGGGGGCTTTGAGCAGATCAGTGATCCGATCCACCTTTGTTGTAACAGAGCAGCTCTGGGCCAGCATTATCTCTAGGGGTAGTGCTACTGTGGCCCATTACCTCTGCTTGAATTGTTACAAGGGCAGGAATGTGTGCTTTCAAAGGAAATCCATAGAGGCTGGCAGGCTTAATTGTCAGGCGACTCTGCCTTCTTTCAGTTCCTATAGGACAGGGGTTGGCAAACTACTGCCCACAAGCCAAATCTGCCCTCGTCTGTTTTTGTAAATAAAGGTTGACTGTAACACAGCCATGCTTATTCATGTATATATTATTTCTGGCTGCTTTTGTGTTACAATGGCAGAATTGAGTAGCTGTGACAGATACGCAAAGCCTAAAGTGTTTACTAACTAGACCTTTTAAGAACATGCTTTTTGACCTCTTATGGGAGACAAATACTGGAAAAACAGCTAGGAAGGAAAACCAAAGGCATATGAGGTGTGGGGCTAAAATGGATTTAAAACTAAAAGACATCAAAATAGGATACAAATTATTTATACCAAAGGTGTACCACAAAAGGAAAACAAAATAGAAATTTAGTTGAAATATGACATCTTAGAAGTTTGGAGATTTATGGATGTGAGGAATGAAGGTCATAAGTTTGTTACATAGGTAACAACATTGGAAGAAGAGTTTACCTATTGAATACTTGCTTTCCCCAGGAGGGAATCCATGGATCACAAGAGAGGCTGAAAAATTCCATCACGGGTTAGCTTGAATACATCTGTATTTGACCTGATTTGCTAATTGCCTTGCCTTCATTTTAAGTGTATTGCTTAAGTATATGCTGATTTAGTCTAAGAGATCATCAACCCCTTTTCATTATCAGCTCCTGTATATTAATGTCAGATAACAGCTGGTAATAGCCTTAGTATTCTTAGAAGTGTGTTTAATTTTGCAAAAATAATGGGGACTTTCTTGTCCTTTCAGAACCCCTTCTATGCTTCATTCCCTTCTGCCTAACATCACCCACTCAGCTTGAGGCAGCCTCTCTGAGAGGACACTTCTTGCTAACACAGGACTACCAGCCCCTGGGTGGACACCTCTTAGCTCCTTTTTTACCTGAGCTATCTGTGAAGCAGCTGCCTGGCCTCCTAAGTGCCTGACTTCACCAGTTTAATTGGTTCCACTCAATGCACACACAGTCAACGAGACATTTTCCAAATTACTTATAATTAATGCTCTAGTCATTACAAATGAGCTGTCTCAGGCCAACTCCAATTCCCTATTCAATGGCCCGCATAGGCAGTACAGTCAGAGTGGGGTCACAGGTACCACAGTCACCTGAGAGGAAGGAACTTTTCTCTCAGTTTCCCAGAGTTGTGTCTGTTGCTGCTAATAAAATCATGCTGGTAAATGGTTTGGCAAAAATGACAATTAATTAAGGTGCTTTTTGCAGTTTGGTATAGTTGAGGACTTAACAAAATATCATGCATGTAGGGCCTTTAACACTATTCCAAGAATATGCAGTTTCATGGCAGCAGCTCATATACCATGTCTTGGAGTCCTTGTGGCATCTGGAAACTTAACATAATCGCCCACTCACCCAAGTACGTAAAGGGTATCTGTTGCCAAGGCTGGGCCAGGTCCATGCAATGACTTTGTAGAATTTTCTTATCCCTGTGAAAGTTGAGGCTGCAGGGCCATCTCTGGCTTTGATTTAACTAACTTTGTAGAAGCTTTCGGGGCTACCTTTCCGGAGCTTCCTGTCTGGAGCTGCACTAGATGAGAAACAGAATGCTTTCTTTCTTTAGGAGGCTTTGTGTCAATGTCAGAGGAGTTGGTTATTCCTTCCTGATGGCCACCCTGGTCTCATCTGGTCTATACCTTCATAGGTTGGTAGGCTTTAAGCCCTGTGAATATTCATATACTTAGAATCTCAGAAAAATGGACTCATCAGGCAAGGAGGAATATGAAGTTTTCAGGGTTGCAACCAAGTGCTCACAACCCAGTGTGAAGAACTAAGTCTGGCCCAGGGCACACTCGATGCTTAATACTGCCAGCTGAGATGAGATGATGTTGTACCAACACTCACTGGATGAACTTACAAATAGTAGAAACCATTATAGTCACCAAATGATGTCTAAGCTGGGCTGTGAAAGATAGGAGGGAGCAGGGCATGTAGAAGTGAGGAGGACATTCCAGGCCCAGAGGACAACTTGAGCAAAAGCAAGGAAGTAGGAAAGCAATAGAGATGTCCAAGGAATAGATAGTGGTTAAGGTGGCTATAGTGCTGGTACATAAAAAGGAGAAATAGAGACTAGTTCTAGAAAAAAGGAAAACTCTTCTGTGCCAGGCCCTATCCTGATACCGTGAATGACATAAAGATAAATGGGACAATATAATAATAAAAGGACATGGCCCCTTCCTTCAAGGAGCTTAATGTCAAAATGAGCTTCCATACAGCATCATGGCAGCAGCAACAGTTTGATGAAGCAGTAGGTTTGCATTCTGGGTGATGTTCTAGAAGAGATGCTGTGTGCATTTTAGCTGGGAGATCCTCATGGGATTCCTACTCATGGTAGTTGGTGCTGCCACAGTAGGAGAGCTGGTAGAAAGGAGTTCTAGATTATGATGATTAATTTTATGTGTAAACTTGTCTGGGCCATGGGGTACCCAGACATTTGGCCAAACATTATTCTGGATCTGTCACTGAGGGCATTTCTGAATGACGTTCACATTTGAATTGGTAGACTGAGTAACACTGATTACCCTCCCTAATGTGGGTGGGTGTCATCCAATCAACTGAAACTTGAATAGAATTGAAAGGCTGAGTAAGAGGAAACTCCTCCTGCCTGACTTCTTGACCTGGGACATTGATCTTTTCTGGCCTTTGGACTTGGACTGCAGCATTGACTTTTCTTAGGTCATGAGCTTGCTTTCTTTTAGACTGGAACTTACACTGTTGGTTCTTCTGGGTCTCAGTCCTCCAGACTCAGACTGGACCTACACATAGGCTTTCCTGGGTCTTTAGATTTGCTGACTACAGATTTTGGAACTTCCCAGCCTTAATAGTTGCATAAGCCAATTTCTTATAGCAAATGTGTCTATTGTATTTTACTTATTTTGTTTATATCTTGTTAGTTCTCTTTATCTGAATGTATTAGTTTGTTCTCGCGTTGCTATAAAGATCTACCCAACACTGGGTAATTTATAAATAAATGAGTTTTAATTGGCTCACAGTTCTGCAGGCTGCACAGAAAGCATGGGTGGGGAGGCCTCAGGAAACTTACATTCATGGTGGAAAGTGAAGGGGAAGCATGCACCTTCTTCACATGGTGGAATGGGAGAGAGAGTGAGCTAAAGGGGAAATGCCACACGCTTTTAAACCATCAGATCTCTTGAGAACTCACTCACTATCACAAGAAGAGCAAGGGGGGAATTTCACCCCCATAATCTAGTCACCTCCCACTAGGTTCCTCCACAAAGATTGGGAATTATGATTCAGCATGATATTTGGGAGGGGAAACAGAGCCAAACCATATTAGTGGAGAATCCTGACTTATCCATAAGACCAGTTGACATTCAGGAAGAATCCATTAGTCTCTACTTTTCAAATTCCATGATGCCGTGTATTCTCACCTTTGAAAAGTTCAGGTCATGCTTCTTTTTATCCACTGCCTAGCCTGGCAGGTTAAGAGCTGCTGCTGTAGAAAGATGGGTTGAAGGTTAAGAGGACATAAAGTTCCCCATTCCCAGCTCTCAACCATTTCAGATCACCCGCAAGCTTTTGGTGCCTCCCTGTCTCAGACTCCTTCGATGGGAACTCTGTGTCTTCAATTTCAGGACACAGTGGGTCATCTGGAAAATGAGGTCTTAATTTGCAGTGTTGCAGGGAATTGCTATCAGATACACACCATATAGACCAGTGCCATTAAAGGGAAGGAATTATTACCCTTCACCTATTCTCTTCTTGTATCTTATCAAAATGATTTGCCATTAACTAGAAATTTTTCCTTAAAGATTTTCACTTTACACCAACTGCGGTGAATGAAGCTTAAGGAAACGGCAACTCTCCAGGCACAGGGGTATTGTGAGCTACCCACACAGCTCTGGCTCTTTCTGGTGAGTCAAGCTGGATTTGTTTGTTCTCAGTCTCATCCATGTATATACATAGAAATGCACAGGGAGGTGTGGAAGCACACTGAAGGATATTTTTATACAATGTCAAAAAGATGTGATCTCTATGCAGTGCAATACAAAGATAAAAGCTCTTTGTATTTACAAATTACTTAATCTTAGCCCAAAGTGCTATCCTGTATCTATTCTAGCTCCTTCATCTACCTCCCAGTTCATGAAGTCAAAAGTAGAAGGGATGATCCTCCTCTTGGAACATGAAGAAATTTGGGGCAAGGTGCATTAAGTGATTTGTTGTCAGTCATGTGGTGCACAGTCTAGATTGGAAACTTGGTTCCTCTCTCCTTCTCTCCATCCCTTCTTCCCAGCTTTCTGTCTTCCTTCCTTTCCTCCTTCATTAGATATTTGTAAGGAACATAGAGGTTATTTCCTAAGTGCTGGTGATATAGAAATGAGGAAGACAGAGCTTCTGCCTCTGAGACAGTCTCAGTGAAACAGGAAATACAGACACGTAAACACATAAGTAGAACATAATACTGGGAAATAACTGTAGAGCGCTGAACAAGTCAATGCAGGACATCCCATGTAGGGGAGGCTAAATTCTCCTAGACTATTTGTAGAAGATTTTACCCTGAAAGTAACACTTGAGTTAGGGATGGAAGGAAGTGTAGGAATTTTACAGGTGAAACAAAAGGGACATTTCAGACAGAGGGAATACAGTGTGCAAAAACATAGCCATGTACGAGGGCATCCTATGGTCATGGAACTGCAAGACTGCCAGTTTTATTGCAGCACAGTAGGCTCTCTTCTGACCAGCTGATGCTGACTTCCAACAGGAAATACTAACCCTCTAATCATGGCCCCACCACAAGAACAGAGTCCAGGAGACATATCGTAAACACTCCCTGACATAGATTAATCCTGCCTGCCTATTGCCAGCCTTTGATGACTGTTCCTCTTTCTTTAACAATGAAGAGAGCCATGTCAGTCTAATGACTGTCATATTATCTCCCATTAACTTCATTATTGGACACTAACTGTTTCTAGTAATAATTCATTCACTGGTAATGACTTGGTGTCCAATGCCTGGATAATTACTGTCACAAATACAATCAGACAGGTATTCCGGGTTGTTTTCTCCATCTGGGACTAGGGCGCAAATCAACTGAGGGCTCAGAGCTGGTGGGGTTTTCCTGGATGTGACAAAGGAAAATCACCTCCTGAGTGACAGGGATGGAGATTTCTCCTGAGGACTCTGAAAACTCAGAAAAGCTTTTTCCCTGCCTTTGGGCTTGTGAACAGCCACGTGGGTCTGAGTGCTATGTGCGTGTGTGTGCGTGTGATGCGTGTGTGGGTCACATGTGATGTGGGTGTGTGCTCAGTGGAAATGTGAAGCCCTTCTCATACTCTAAGGCCAGTAATTCATATCTGGCTAGAAGCTTCTGGTGAATTTTTATAATCCATGACATACGGAAGCCTCCACTCCCATATTACTCAAATTCCACTCTAATTATCCACATTTATTGTGAGCGGAGATAATGCTGCTTGTTTGGAAGGCCAAGAATGGGGTTTCTCAAATTGCCAGTGGTTGAGGGTAATGTTAGAAAGAGGAATTAAATCTGCCATAGAATTTGGGGTGGGCTGATGTGAAATACTGCAGTGTAAAGAGAAGGGACCAGCTGGGGAAGAAGAAAAGGTGGACAGGGGCCAATGAAGAGAACTGTCAGTGGGCCAGAGACCTCAGATCACCCTGCTGAGCTACCCCACTACACTGTAGGGAAAGACAACTTCTATCAAAGCAAACTCTCCAAATCCATAGGCTAAGGAAGTTGGGCTTGTTCAGAAACAAGTTCAACTTTATTCTTCCATGAAAAATTGCACCTTGCTTAGACCAGAGAGCGTTCTTGAAAATTGCAAAAAGTCACCAAGTTTTTTTTTTATCCTGCATAATAATTTTTAAAACTTTTGTATTTTTAATTTGAGGACATGATAGATGTATATACTTACGGGTTACATGAAATGTTTTAATATAGGCAAGCAATGCATAATAATCACATTATGGAGAATGCGTTATTCATTCCCTCAAGCATTTATCTTTTACGTTACAAACAATCCAATTATACTCTTTTAGTTTTTATTTTTATTTTTATTTTATTTTAAACAGGGCCTGCCTCTGCCACCCAGGCTGGAGTGCAGTGGCATGATCTTGGCTCACTCCAACCTCTGCCTCCCAAGTTCAAGCTAACCTCCCACCTCAGCCTCTGGAGTAGCTGGGACTGCAGGTGCACCACCACGCCCATTTAAGTTTTGTATTTTTTGTAGAGATGGGGTTTCACCATGTTGCCTATGTTGGTCTCCAACGACTGGGCTCAAGTGATCTGCCTGCCTTGGTCTACCAAAGTGCTGGGATTACAGGCATGAACCACCATGCCTGGCCTCTTTTAATTATTTTAAAATATACAATTAAATTATTATTGACTATAATCACCCTGTTGTGCTATCAATTAGTAGGTCTTATTCATTCTTTCTAGTTTTTTGGTATCCATAGTCATTTTCTTTGAGATGGAGTTTCGCTCTTGTTGTGCAGGCTAGAGTGCAATGGCAGAATCTTGACCCACTGCAACCTCTGCCTCCTGGGTTCAAGCGATTCTCCTGCCTCAGCCTCCCAACTAGCTGGGATTATAGGCACCCACCACCACACCTGGCTAATTTTTGTATTTTTAGTATAGACGAAATTTCGCCATATTGGCCAGGCTGGTCTTGAACTCCTGAACTCAGGTGATCCACCTGCCTCAGCATCCCAGAATGCTGGGATTTTACAGGCATGAGCCACTCCCCCAGACTCTATAGTAATTCTTGACCTCAGATTCACAGAATTGAATTGATCACAGTCCTCAGTTTACAATACAATATTAACATCAATCCATGCAATAATTCTCTTTTATTTTATTCTGTTATTTTTTGCTGCTGTTTCCTCTCTTCACTCTATATCCCTCCATCTATCGGCACCACCACTTGACTGTTTCTTGTATATCCTGGATGACCAGATTGGTTTTCTATGCCTGCCTTAACGAGTTACTACGAACATAGCAGCTTTAAGCAATGAACATCTATTATCTCACAGGTCTGTAGGACAGAAGCCCAGCAGACTTGACTGGGTTCTCTGCTAAGGGCCTCCCAAGATTGAAATCAAGGTGTTGGCTAGCCTTGGCTGTTTTCTGGAGGTTATGGAGAGAGTCTACTTTCCAGTTTATTTGAGTTGTTGGCTGCATACAATTCCTTGCTGGCTGTTAGTAGGAGTCATTCTCAGCATCCAGAAGCTAATGTATCGCTTGGCTTGTACCCCCTCTACCTTCAGAGCTTGCAGTGGTGTGCTGGATCCTTCTTGTGCTTAGTCTCCCCAGCTTCTGCTTCTGCCTTCCTCTCTGCTTTTAAGGGGCCATTTACCAATCCCAACAATACAGGATAACCTTCTTATTTTAAGGTCAGTTAGTGACCTTGATTACATCTACAATTAAGTCATATAAATTAACATAGTTACAGTTCTGGGGATTAGGGTGTAGAATCTTCATGGAGGCTATAATTTGGTATAGCATAATGACTCAACTTTCATTTGCCTATTTTATTTGCTTATTTACAAAAATAGCCTTAAAATTTGTGTTGTTTGTATTAAAAAATTACAGAAACAGTTTTGTGCTCTCATTATTTTTTGCTTTCCCTTACTTATATATTTTATATTTTATCCTGTTTAAAATATATTTTAAAATTTATCCTGTTCATTATTTTTGACAAGTATGTAGCATCCTGTCATATATGTATATTCAATAGATCATATACATGTATTAAATATATTTCATTCAATTTATCCATTTCCCTATCTGTGAATACCTACAAACAGAGCTGCAGTAAATATATGTATCTATATATCCTTATGGACTTGTGTGCTATTTCTCTGGGATATACATCTCGGAGGATTGGGATTGCTATAGGTAGTAGCATGAAGCATATCTACTTCCACTAAGCATTTCCAGATTTCCACCTTGAATGGTTGTACCAGTTTGATCTCCCAATAGTAGAGCACAAATGTCTCATTTCCTCACATCCTTGTGAGTGCTTGGTATTAAATGGTTTCTGCCATTTTCCTGCTATGTGACCTTGGGTTAAGATCCTTAACATCTCTTTCCCTCAGTTTTCTCAACTGTAAAAATGGAATGATACTAGCATCTTCTTCATAATGTGAGGAGTAAATGAGTCAATGTATGTTTTACTCAGAACATAGTCTGGCCCATAGATGTTATTATTGCTTTTCTGTTATTTTATTTTCAAATGTTTACCAGGTACCATGGACAGAAGGTAGCATTTTTTTTTTTGTTTTAATTTACCCATTTTAATTGTTAGGGAGGTAGAGCATAACTTCATATACCTCTTAGCTATCCAGATTTTCCTTTATCTTCTTGTGATGTGTTTGTACTATTTTTAATGAACAATATTTTCTAGTGTTTCATGTCCTGTGCTTATCCCCACAAATACTAAAGCCAAATCCCCAAATATAACAGATGTTTAAATTTGTTTATGTGCTGTGAACTGTGCAGGATGATTTTGCCCATGAAAGAGTGTTACTGACAAATATTAGCTCTTGCTTCATGCTGGTATGTCTAACAAGCACCCTCACTAGGAAATCGTACCCAACCTAGCTCTTTTTTTGTTCATTCCTTATGGGTGTTTAACCCCAAGGCTTAGACACTATCACTATCATTAAGATTGTGGATTTCGTTCTGGTCTGGTACATCCCGATTTCCCTCAATCTGTGCTTCAGGGGTACAAGTCTACACCCTCACCATCTATTGGTTCCAAAGGGGAAAGTATTAGAGAGGTGAAAGTCTGACCCCCTGTAACTCCATCTAGGCCACTATAAAAACAACCGAAGGCATAAGTGAGCAACAGAAGTCATTTATGTATAGGGGGCAAGGATCATTATAGATGGGCTAGTCCATCCTCTGAATGACAAATGGAACGTTATTATGGGTAGAGGAAGCATACTTCATGACTTAAAAATAAAATAAATTTAATTTAGTAAAGCATTTTATGGAGTTGGAAATCAGTGACTTCAAACACCAAAATAATAAAATAGTCTCTATTTAAACTCAACTGAATTGTTATTCTTCATTTCTTATTTTTTACCTTGTTAATTATAAAGGCAGTTGAAATACTATTTTTGAAAATTTGCAAATGGGCTATAGTCTCTGTGTGGTATTTGACATACCCAAGGGACAGTGTATTCTTACTGTTATTCAGCATTCTTTTTTGTACAGTTTTTAAAGTTAATGTTTCCTGCTTTGGAAATCTTTAATTAAAAATGACCACATGGCATTAGAGGCAAACTCCCTAGAGACTAAGCCCTGCAGGTGAGATTGGATGATATTGGAGTAGATGGCAAGATGTTTTCTGCTGGGATGGGAAATCAGGTTTGTGGATTGAAAAGGCCAGAGGAAAAAAAAAAAAAAAGAAAAGAAAGAAAGAAAGATCTTCTGTGTTCAAGAGTAAAGAGAGCCCTGCTAGACCAATTGGTGTTTAGAGCAGGAGTTTTAGCTGATTCTGAGTAATTGATAAGGAGGCTCTCTCCTCATCAGGTATGGGCAGTGCAACACTCTGCTTGGGGTTTGAGTGGTTTTCATGGAACAGCTTCTGAGTTGAAGGTGAAAAGCAGAATCATTTTGAATCACATTGTTTTTTAAGCCCATAAGAGGAGTTTTTCTCCCAGGCTTTAGTGTCTGGCAAAAAAGTCTGCATCTATAGATTATGTACACATCATCTATAAAAATAGATATAGGTAATAACCAAACACCATGGATTGATGAATTTTTCTTCCCTTCTCTTCCCAAATGTCACAATGAATTATGAAAAGGTTAGTCTGTTTCACCTAAACAGAGGGGAAAGGCATCTGTAGCAGGCCCTGCCTCAGGCTTCCCCTGAAGACATCTACCTGTGAACAGCTGAGTGGGTTGGTGAGTTGTCTCAATGCTTAACACATTTCCAATATCAATGACAGTGGGTCTTATAATCCATGTGATGGCTTTCCAGTCACTGGGACAACAACCTGAATTCAGGAGCCCTGTCCTGAATAGAAACACTGGATAATTTCTACTCTGGTCAGGCATGTGCCTGACTGCTGTATCTTGGAGGATTTCCATATATCATAATTTTGCTCAAATTTTCCAGAGACATTCTTCTCGCCAAATGTATCACAATATGGTAACAGGAAATTTCTACTTTTATTTTCCATAAATCCAGCCCTAGGTACAATAATTTCCTGAGTGGAGTCACTGATGTGCCCCAGAATGCTCCATCAAGGTAAAAGGAGCGTGGGTGGCAGCCTGCAAGGCAACAAAGGGAGTGTCCGTAAATTACCATCAGGCATGATAATAACACTTACCGAGTGTTACACATATTTTTGAACATTGTGCTAAGCCCTTCATATGCATTATCTCAATGACTTCTCAGTGACCCTGTGAAGTACATATTATGATCATTATTTTCACTTTGCAATGAGAAAATTGAAATATGTAGAGGAACACCAACGTGTTCAAGCTAGTAATTAAAAGAGTAGTGGTTGGACTGGATTTTGTATGATTTCTGAGCCCAAGCTATTAACCACCACTACAGTAACTGCTGCCCTAGCTGAGAGAGTTTAGGTTTTGATCACTTAGTATGTATAAAGTGCTGTAAGAGGTACAAGAAGCATAACACATGTTTACAATGCGGGCTAAGAGAGTAGTAGTTCAGATCACGAGTACTCAGTGTTTGGAAAAAGTGAAGTATCTGTATGCTGGAGTTGCCAGGGGAAGTCATTATGGAGTAGGTGGACCTAGAAAACTGGGAGAGGGTTTGGGCCCGACTCTAGGGTAGAGAATACTTTCCAGATAGTAAGGAAAGCTAAATAAAGTCCCTGGACCTTTCTGAAAACATAAAAAAGACATGAGTCATGTAATAGAAAGTCTTCTGACCTGTGACTAGAGTGATGTAATGAAGTCCTGTGACAATCCTTGCTTTCTCCAGAAAGGCTGTTATTACTATCAGTTATTCCAGGAAACAGGTAAAGACCTGTCTCTGAAAGACTTCCCCAAAGACCTCATTCTAAAGTCTAGTGTAATGAAGCTAGTTGCATTCTAAGGTTTGTTTTGCTTCTAACACTTGGGAGGATTCCAAAATGGCAGCTACTTTGATAAATTCATGAAGCATTGATGAAATTATGTCTAGAAGGGAATAATCTGGCATAGGCATAACCAACTTAGCAAGGATCAAGGGGATTTTGGGCCCATGATAGGAACATAGGTCCCCTTCTAAATGAATAGGCAATTATCATGGAAAGATGAGTTTTCCCTTTGATAATAGGTTGTATCCTCTGGTCCATTACATGATCTTCTCCTTCTTGAATTATTGGGTGACATAACTTGCACTCCAGCAGAACACGTGATTATTATTCAGGAGTGAATGACTTGAAATTGAAATGCTTGCATGATCGTGAACTCCAACAGCGTTAAAAATAAATCTTTTTATCTGCTCTACATTCCTGGGCTGGTACTCTTTTCTGTTGGAGACCCCTTTAAAAGATGTGTGGACTGCACGTTGAACAAGATCGAATGAGACTTTGCAAAAATAGAATGCCTGGTCTCTCCTCTTTTCCTCTCCACTCGACAATGCAAGATAAATTCACTCCACGGGAACCTTTTGTGGGTTGTACTGCTCAGGCAATTTTCAGTTTTCTGGGGGAAAGTCAGCTCATGCTACATTTATCACCCCCTGCCGCCGGCTACAATTCAAACCACTTCGAACCACTGAGCAGAGGTGCTGATGGGGGCTCTGGCATTCGAATTTCACATCATAATGGAAGTGCAGGGAAGCAAAAGACAAATGTATCAGGGTCGCTCCAGGTGTCCACTAAAAAAGAGGTCAAAAAGTATGACACTGGGTGATGGGGACTAAATATGAGTAGTTTGCAATAATAAAAATATACAGTTGCTCCCCCAGCAACTTTTATATTTTTTGCCTCTGGTAAGCCTGGCTCAAATAATGAGTTTCCTATTGTGATATGAGGATGATCAACTCTTATCAAGACTGGTAGCCTCGATTTCACTTTGTAATCCATGCACAACTCAACATAGTTAAAACAAATTAATAATAAAAGAACACAACATGCCTTTCCTTTCTTCCTATACACAACCACAAGATTAATGTAGTGGATAATTGAAATTAACATATTAGTCAATGTAAGTTAGGTTATGCTGCTAAAATGAACAGCCCCTAAATCTCCCAAAACAAAAGCATATTCCCCATAGCAGTCAGTGAAGGACTCTGCTTCACAGGCCACTCACGGACCCACGCTGATGATGTGCTACTTCCTCGCTGCACCATCTGGAACATGTGGACTTCTGGATAGTTCTGGTAGGAGACAATGCTGCAGGGTATCCCACTGCACAATGCAGTTCTTTGACTCAGAAGTGAAGCACATCCTTTCCATTCTCAGTGTGTTAGCCAGAACCAGTCACATGGGTCCTAACTGCAAGGAGCCAAGGGAGCACAATCCGTGTGTGCCTGGAGGGAGAGGAGGCTGGGTTAGAGGCGAGCCCTGGATATTTTACTTCTGTTGTATGAATTCTCTACTACAGGTTGGCTTCTTGAAGTACATCTGAATGGAATAGTAGTGACTTTTTGAATTTAAACCCAATATATTTATCATTTCTTTTTATTTCCATGTTCACTGATGTTCACAAATGGGCACACAGTCACAGGTTTTCAGTACTGAAAGAATTAAATCAATCTTTAATTGAAAGGATGAAAAAACTGAGACCTGGAGAGTTTGTGAGTTGTCCACAATCTCCCCATTGTCAGCAGAGACAGGTTGATTCCCAAGCCAGTGCTCATTTCCCTACATTGAGTTGTCTGTGTTATTTCCCGTGGATGGCATCAGAAGTAATGTCTGACCAACAACAAAAGTGAAAAGCTGTGAGAATCCATGACAAAGTAGATAGCATATGAATTATTTTCAGTATTAACACCCAAGGTATTTATGCTGTGTTTAGAGCTGGTATGGTTTTACATTATTCATCCATTTCTCTACCTGATATTATTCTTTTTGACTTATTAATCATAACATTAATGACAATTTTTTTCCTTCTAATTCAACTCAAGGTTCGTGTTTGGTTCCAGGGCCATATGTTTGTGTTGATCCATGGCACTGTTTCCTGATGTTTTTATGCCATGGCAAACACAGAATATGTTAATATTGGACGGTATATTGGAGTAAGACCACCGAGACTGCTCAGTCCCAGAGACAATAACTCACAAGTTCTGGCTGCCTTAGGTCCCAAGCCTGGCCAACTCAGGAATTGGAGATCAGTGCCTTGGCACACCAGTAACCTTGTGATGCATAGATGGGAAGCCCTGGCTTTCAGAGAAGAGCACTGAGCTGAGCTGGGCATACATTTCTCTTTCAAGCTGTTAGAATTTGGGGGAAGAATTATGTCCATATTTACCTCTGCTGATTTGAATACTTGGAGAGATGTGGGTTGAAGAGAGTATTAAAAGGGAAATGTCACCTCACTTGGACCCCACTTGATCAGGGAAGCCTTCTTGGAAGAGTCAGAGTTTTAGCAGCGTTTAGGGAGTAGGAATGAATACCCATATCAAGTTCAATAAGCTTGTAACCCTGGAGTGCTATTTAAAGACACTCTAGAGGCATAATGAAGCCATTTTAAATAAGGAGTATTTTCAACATAAAATGCTTACCAGATCAAATACCTCTAGGCTTCTGCAGGTTTCAGAGGAGGCAGAATGGAAAGCCACACTGATGAAACACCGCTAACAGGCAAATGTTCTCTTTTGCCACGAGGTGAGCAGCTCACAGGGTTTAACTTAAGGGAAAACTCTTTGGTGGCTGGCTTGGGTAATGAGCATCTGCTGGGAAGACCTTGTGAGCATTATTTGTGCCCATGTCTGTGCAAAAAATGTCTATTCCCTTTATGGTGTGAGGTTTGAAAGGAAAATGGATTGCATCCCATTGGAAGAAAATAGTTTGATCACTGTCTGGCCCTAGCTTTTTGGTC
The DNA here is from genome assembly GCF_002776525.5 of Piliocolobus tephrosceles. Taxonomy (NCBI): domain Eukaryota; kingdom Metazoa; phylum Chordata; class Mammalia; order Primates; family Cercopithecidae; genus Piliocolobus; species Piliocolobus tephrosceles. Next base: position 65,185,270 of record NC_045434.1, read on the forward strand.
CTTTATAATTCTTTTCTGTGTCACTGTTTGACATCTATCATCACAATGCTGCCAGACCATTTTCTCCTCTACTTTATACCACGTGGAGATCTCTTTGTGAAAAACGAGGATGCTAATGTTGTTTCCATTGTGTGCATGTACGTGTGCATGTGTGTGTGTGTGCGCGTATGCATGTGTGCACATGCGCATGCTGAGCACGGACATATTTGTCTATGCAACATGGACAGGAGGCAGAAATTTCATTCTAACATGTTTACTGACTCTGCCCAGCAATCCAAGTGCTGTGGAATAGACAGAAGTAGGTCAGGATGGGAATTGTCCTATCTCAGCCTATTACAAGGTGAGTATGACAAGTAAGTGAGCTGTCAGTTCCGAGACAAAAGGAGGAAAAGGCAGAGATGGGTGGGGTGGTCATATAATCTATCATCCACATTGGAACACTTATCAGAATAAAAGAGGGTGCTATTAATAATTACACTGGGACAACATGTGTTAATTGGGACTGTCCCAGGCAATCTGAGATCAATAGTGAACCTGGGGATGGGCTAGGTGTCAAAATGCCGGGAGAAGAACAGTCACATACTAAAAAGGAGTCTTTCCATTGGAATGAAGTCAGGAGCATGGCCAAGGTTACATGCTGGAATAATATAATGAAAAATGTAAAAACTGAATGGGGCAGGTGTGAGAACTAAGGTCTTGCATGATTGATGGAGACTCTTAAGCAAATAAGAGCTAACAAGGATCCTGCCTGGGGAGATGTGGGGCATGGGGAGATGTGGGGAGTGCGGATCTGGAGTAATCTAGGGCAGTAGGTTGTTTGCTCCTTTTGAAGGCCAGCAATGGTCTCCCTTCCCCTTGGAAATCTCTTTATCTATCTAAAAGGCAAAGTTCCACCAGGCATGGTGGCTCACACCTGTAATCACAGCACTTTGGAAGCCTAAGGTGGAAGGATCACTGAGCCCAGGAGTTTGAGACTGGCCTGGGCAACACAAAGAGACCATGTCTCTACAAAAAAATATAAAAATTAGCTGGGTGTGGTGGTTCTTACCTGTTTTTCTAGCTACATGGGAGGCTGAGGTAGGAGGATCATTTGAGCCCAAAAGGTCGAGGCTGTAGTGAGCTGTGATCACACAACTACACTCTAACCTGGGTAACAGAGCAAGACCCTGTCTCAAGTGAAGTAAAATAAAATGAAATAAAATAAAAGGCAATCTTCCCCACACTTGACAGCTGTCAGAAATTGACAATTCCTGTTAAACAGAAGCAGTCTAGTACTGCCATGTTTAAAGTTGAAAGGCTAAGGGTACAAAAACATTTCTGGTGGATGACTGTCAGTAATGGATAGGGGCATTCCATTTGAGGGATACCCCCATATATTTCCTTCTGATTTGTATTCTACACACAAGACTGCAATAAAGGGAAAAGATAAAAGTCCAAGGATGTCTATATGTGAGATGTTTTTCTTTAAGATGATACATTAGGTGAGGGAAGGGTATTACTAAGAATCCTAGGAGCACTGAGCTTTTAGAGGAAAGCATCTGATACTCAGCAGACCTTCATCCATCCATCTATTCATTCATTCATTCAATTACTTACTTTTATATTAAATGAGTACCTACTAATATCTATGTGCTATATTTGGAACAAGGGCTATAGAAATAAATAAGGCATAGTCCTTAACTTGAGGAAGCACTCAGTCTACCAGAAAAATCCTAAGAAATTACACTATAATACTAAAGTGCTGAATCAGGAAGAGATAATGTGTTAAGGAGTCAGGGAAGTGACCTTTTGAGCTCAACTTCAAAGGTATGTGGAGTTTGGCAAGTATATAAGGTTAAGAAAGAATTTTCAGGCAGAGGAAGCAGGATGAAGAAAGGAACTAAAATATTAAAAAGGGCATGGAGTGCTTGGGAAAGCAATAAATGCTTAGCTGGACTGAGGGGACCAGTGCAGGGAGGAAAGGAGTGAGTGGCAAAAAATTCAACCTGGGCCTCTGCTGGGCTGCTGGGTCCAGATGCTGAAGTAAATGATGGCAAAGGAGGAGAGAGACTAAAGAGCTGAAAGGAGAAAGGAAGGGCATGGGGAATTAACAATCCAACAAGAAAAGAGAAAACATATACGGGAAATGCACAGATACAGACACTGGCGGGAAGAAGAGCAAAATTCTCAAAAGAACCATTACAAGGTCTAATAGATACGCGCAGCCTGACTTCCCTTAACTGCTTTTCTGGGCCTTGGAGCAGTGGCTGAGCCTCATGGTTATTGGGCCGCTGGGACTCAGCACAGATGTCAGGGTAATGACACCACAAAGCCTTCCATAGAGGGACAAACCCAGCCCACGTCTTGCGTCTAGTATGCATCTATGGGTAGACAAAGCAGTGGGTTTTTTGGGTTGGTTTTTCAAACCGTACTCTTCAAAGCAAAGACAGGGACTCAGTGCATGGGGTGGGCAAATTGGGCTCTGCAGTCTGAGGCTTTGCAAGGAGCTCAGAGTCTACGCCCCTGGCAAAGTCTGTGGCTGGGACTTGAGGAGGCAACATAGGAAAACACTTTACTAAAATGCCAAGCTACCTGCTGGCTCAGATAAGCCTGAAATAAGTCTGTCTTTATGTCAGAAAAACATGAGCCCTAGATCCTGAGCTGTGTATTCAATAAGAGGCACTCATTCCTACTGCAGTTCTACTCACTAATTGTCCCTCCAGACTGGCTCCCAGGCGATCCAGATGAAGAGGGGAACTTGGCTCCAAAGCCTAGCTCACCCCTATCATTATGGCAATGAAATATACAAACCCAAATCATCAAACAAACACACAGACACAGGGGTGTATTTCTTATTTATTCATTTTGCAATCCTGCTTGTTTTGGGAAAGTGAGGGCTGCTGTCTTCAGCTCAGGAGCACATGACTCTGCTGAATCCCACAGGCAACACACCAATCAGCTCTCTCAAGCCCTGCCCATGCCAGCAAGGGTTGAGTGCAAGCAAGGAGGTGAGGTGGGTTAGCACCAGAACCCTGCAGCCTTGTTTTTTCCCTTACTTCTCCATTGAGACAAAAGAATGAAGTGGTCACAGGTATACGCCTCCTATCAGGAGCCTTGTGCCCAGTCTTCATTAGAGGGGTCAGAACAAATGTCCCATTCATTTGTTCAATAAATATTTAAATATTTGTAAATCTTAAATTTTAATTTATGTATAAATATTTAAGTTTGAAATATTTAAATTTTTGTAAATAGTTATTGAACAGTGATTGTGTGCCAGGGACTATACCAGGTGCCCTGCATAGAGTGACAAAGAAGATGGCCAAGATCCATCTAGGGGCTTCCATTCCACTGTGGGGCATAAACAATGAATGAATCAACAAAATAAGTAGGTGATTCATGCCTATAATCCCAGCACTTTGGGAGGCCAAGGCAAGCAGATCACTTGAGACTAGGAATTTGTGGATGCAGTGAGTTAATTGTACCACTGTGTTTTAGCCTCGGCCACAGAGTGAGACCCCATCTCTAAAAAAAATTTTTTTAAATGATTACAGATTGATTTATAATACCTAATACCTCTGTATACTGCTTACTAGCCCACGTCTAAGGCCTCACATATATTTCAGGCTGATCCATATGAAATTGTTAACAAATGACCATTTTTGACTTCCCAAAATGGCAGTTTCATAGGTTCAACCTAATGTTTAGCTAGTAAGTCTCCACAACAATCCTAGAGATAAGTTCTATAATGACCACTTAATCAACGGAAAGTGGACAAATAGATATTAATAAGTTGCCAAAATTCACAGAGCATATTTGTGGCCGAATCTGGACTTATATCCAGACAATTCGACCTCAGGATTAATGGTCTCATCTGTTAAGTTCTAGACAGGCAATGAGGAGTCACAGAGAAACTAGAAAATCTACTTGAGAAGAGGTAGTGAGGAAGGGCCTCTCAGAGGAAGATATTAGAGCTGAGACCTGAAGGATGAGAATGATTCAGCTGTGAACTAAAGAAATCTTGCTATCATTTGTGACACACTGCCAAACCTATAAGGATACCTGAATTTCCTTTCTTTTTTTCTTTTCTTTTCTTTTCTTTTCTTTTCTTTTCTTTTCTTTTCTTTCCTTTTCTTTTCTTTCTTTCTGTTTTTTTTTTTTAACTGAGATGGAATCTTGCTCTGTCACCCAGGCTAGAGTGCAGTGGCAGGTACGATCTCAACTCATTGCAACTTCCGCCTTCCAGGTTCAAGCAATTCTCTTGCCTCAGCCTCTCAAGTAGCTGGGATTATAGGTATGCACCACCATTCCTGGCTAATTTTTGTATTTTTAGTGGAGATGGGGTTTCACCATGCGGGCCAGGCTGGTTTTGAACTCCTGGCCTGATGATCTGCCAGTCTTACCCTCCCAAAGTGCTGGGATTCCAGGCAAGAGCCACCGTGCCTGGCCACCTGAATTTCTTATTCGGGGGGGGGTAGAGGACATCTCCCATGGTGTTGCTTCCTACTGACCACCCTTGGGGTGGGCCTTTCCTGCACGTCTCCATACTATTTCCTGGAAAGAGTGTGGCCTGGGAGCTGACCTGACTTATGATCTATCACTGCTGGTCTCTGTGGATGCAGCAGCTCTAAAGGTCCTTTCTCACCCACGACCTTCACGTCCTAGGCCTGAGTCAGAAAAATCCGGTAGCAACATAGACTTTTCAGTCCTCTTTCAGTTGAACCTATCCTCTATACAGAACAATTACCTCAATGCTCATAGCCTAGTGAGCATAAGTTTGAACTTATGATCACCACCCTATGGACTGAGCCATTCTCAATGCCTGATTCTCTCTAACTAATGCAAGTGTCTCCACTGAGGTTTGTAAAGTGATTATGACAGGTCATCTGGGGCAAAGAAGTCCTTAAGATCTTCATTTCTACTTTTCCACAGCTGGTCTACTATCTCTGTTCCTGTTATTCCAGGCCTGCCCAGGCTCTGAGATCCTGATCTTAAGCCATCCTAGACTGTCATATTGTGGGCTTAGCACTGAGTCATTGTCCCTGTTATTCTGGCTGGGGATATCTTGCCTAGTACTCACACCTGGACTTCATTTTTCTCTTCCATCCACCACCTCCTTAACAATGGCACACCTGTTCTAGAAACAGGCTTTTACCTTCATCTTATCCCCAAATTACAACTTATATTAAAAAACTATACTTTTATTTGAAACTTACATTAGAAAACTGTAATTCTATTTTGATCCCTGTCCAAGTTTTTCTTCTGCCTTTAAATCTTACCAAGTTTTTCCCGTAATGGAAAACCTGCCCTTGGATGGCTGTCCTGTGGCTTGAAGCCTGGCTTTCTATTGAAGATCACTAGATAGGACCACTAGGTATCACTTGCTAGATCCCCATTTCCAACTTTAACTTCCTCATTGGGATCTGGCACTGCATATTCATATCCTCTTCTCTCACCACCCATGCTCACTACTGAATGGACCAGGATTGAAGAAGTAACTGAGTGCCTGAGTGTGGTCAGAAGTGGACCTCAAGTGAGGCTGACTCGGGGTTGGTCTTGGGCTAGGTAAGCATACCTGTAAGTGTTAGGAGGGTGTCACAAACCTAGAGAGGCAAGTCTGATGATAACGCCCAGAATGGACTCTGACCTCACATAGATCTAGGTGTGAATCCTGGACAGCTCACTTAATCTCTCTGTCCTTCAAATTATCTTTCCAGAAAGTAAGCATAATTTTAATATGAATTTAGTGCTTACAGAGTGGTTGTGAAATTTGAAAGATGATGTAGTTAGAGGCTTTTACCTCTGGACAAGATGGAGTAAGAGGGTCTGGGTTCACCATCCTGTATGATGCAAAGAAAGGATAAACAGACAAAATATATAAAACAATAGTTTCAAGAGACTGGACATCAAGCAACAAAGGGCTGTGATCCCTGAGAGAGAGAAAATAAATGAGGGGAGCCCAGCTTACTCTGTTGAGGGGATTTTAGTCTGTGATGTAAGCAGAGGAAACTCAGGCAGAGCCTGGCAAATTTCATGACTTGAGGAGACAGAGGGGAGGGTGCGAGGAGTCTAGTGTGGCTGAAGTTTGTGAGACAAGAGACCAAATACTACGAAGGAGAGCTACCCAGAGAGAACCTCAGGATCCACAAAGGGTCTGACTCAAGTATCTGGCAGAGTACTGATCAACCACCTGAATGTTAGAAAAATAATTGAGACCTAAGAAATAGTCATCTAGAAGGCTACAGAGAATAGTGTTGTGGGTTATGACAGTGCTACAGATAGTGCCTGCTCCACCACCAAGACTGGAGAAACCAATAATAAGTGAGGCACAGGGTGGCATACTCAGGAAGGTCTGGTCCCAGTAATGGAGAACACTTGGCCCTAGTCTAAACACTGCTCTAGCCCAATCTAACACATCTAAAAGCAAGACTCAAAAGGATCACACTTTCCAAGTAACTTAACTATGTCCAAGAACAAAGCTTGAGAATATTTCTGGGAATACAAAAATATGCAGTACCCAATAAGGTAAAATTCATAATGTTTGGAATGCAGTAATGATTATGAGAACACAAAGAAGCAGAAAAATATGAGGAAAAGAATAGAAAATGATAAAGAAATGATGTCGATGTTGGAATTAGACAATGACTAAACAGTTATTATAACTGTATTTGCATGTTCAAAAAATTAAATAGAGCCATGGAAGATATACAAAACACCTGAACAGACTTCTAGAGAGAAAAAGCAATCAAACAATGTCTGATATAAAAAATGCACTGGATAGGATTAATGGCAGAGTAGACAGACATTGCACAGGAAAAGATTAGTAAATTGTAAGATACAGCAATAGAAACTTCCCAAAATGAAATACACAGAGGAAGAAAAAAGAACTAAAAAAAATTGGAACAGCCATGTGACAACTTCAAGCAGCCTGGTATACATGTGATTGAAGTTTCTGGAAAAAGGGTAGAGAGGAGTCAGAAAAAATATTTGAAGGTACAATGGACAAAATTTTTTCTAAAGTTGATGAAAACTATAAAGCCATAGACTCCAGACAGACAATCAGCAAGGATATAGTAGACTTGAACAACACTATCAACTAACTTGGCCTGATGACATTTATAGAACAGCCTCACCCAATAACAGTGAAATGTATACCTTTTTAAGTGCACATGGAACATTAAATTTTTGTCAGGGATAGAAGCCTGCCTTTGAATGGCTGTCCTGTGACTGGGAACCTGCTTTTTATTGCACATTGCCAGATGGTTCCATGAGCAAGATAGACCATATTCTGGGCCATAAAACAAGTCTTAATAAATTTAAAAGGATTCCAATACTAGAAAATGTGTTATCTGGCTACAATGAAATTAAATTAGAAATCAATAACATAAAGATATCTAGAAAATAACCAAGCATTTAGAAACTAAAATATACTTCTGAATAATCCATCAGGTGAAGGAAAAATATCAAAAGTATTTTGAATTGAAAACAAGTATAACATATTAGACTTTATGGGATGCTGCTGTGGCAGTATTTAGGGGGAAAATTATAGCACTAACCATATTTATTAATAAAAATATCTCAAATCAGTGATGTCACCTTTTATGTTAATAAACTAGGAAAATAAGGGCTCCTAAACCTAAAGTAAAAAGAAGGAAAATAATAACTATTCAAGCAAAAATCAACAAAATAGAAAGGAGTCTGGCTAGAGAGTTGTCAATTTTATTTATCTCCAAGAACAAACAACACTGATCAGGAATCAAAGAGAGAAGAAACAAGCTACCAGTATCAGGAACGAGAAGTGACATCACTACAGATCCACTGATATTAAAAAGACAATGAGGAAATATTGTGAGCAACTTGATAAATTTCAATCTCAGAAGAGGCTGGCAAGTTTCTTGAAAGGTATAAACTACTAATGCTTACTTAAGAAGGTATAAATAACCTGAATAGTCCTATAGCACATAAAGACCTTGAATTTGTAGTTAAAACATCTACAGAGAAAACTTTAGGCTCAGACACCCTCACTGGTGAATTCTCTCAAATATTTAAAAAAGAGTTGGATGGGCACAGTGGCTCATGCCTGTAATCCCAGTACCTTGGGAGGCTGAGGGGGGCAGATCATGAGGTCAGGAGTTTGAGACCAGCCTGGCCGATATGGTGAAACCCCGTCTCTACTAAAAATACAAAAGTTAGCTGGGCATGGTAGCGCATGCCTGTAGTCCCAGCTACTTGGGAGGCTGAGGCAGGAGAATCTCTTGAACACAGGAGGCAGAGGTTGCAGTGAGCCGAGATTGCATCACTGCACTCCAGCCTGGAAGACAGAGAGAAATTCTGTCTTAAAAAAAAAAAAAAAGAGTTAATATCAATTCCGCATAAACTGATCCAGAAAATTGAAGATGAAGAAATAATTTTCATCTCATCCTTTCAGGCTGGCATTACCAAAATCAGATAGCAAAACCAGACGACATTAGAAATAAATAAAACTACAGACCATCTTGTGAACATAGATACAAAAGTTTTCAAAAAATTTGTCAAATCCAATCCAGTCTTACATAAAAATCAAAACACATCTTGAAGCAGAGGGATTTATCATAAAAAAGCACGTTTAATATTTAAAATCAATCCATTGAATTTATCATATTAGTAAAATAAAAAAGAAAAACTATATGGTCATCTCAATAGAGACAGAAAAAGCATGTGACAAAATCTAACATCCATTCCTGAAAAAACTCTTAGCAAACTAGGAATAGAAAGGACATTTTTCAACCTGATAAAGGGCATCTACAAAAGTATCTACAACTGACATCATACTTCCTAGTGAAAGACTGAATTATTTCCCTCTAATATCAAGAATAAGGGAAATGCATCTGCTTTCCCCTCTTCTATTAAACATTAGAAATTCTGATTAGTGTAATCAGGCAAGAAAAAGAAGTAAAAAAAATTGGAAAGGAGGAAGTAAAATTGTCTTTATTTGTAGAGTACATAATTGTCTATGTAGAATGGTCTTTTTCAACCTCTGCTGGACATTTTGGTCCTGATAATCCTTTGTTGTGGGGGGCTGTCCTGTGTATTGTAAGATGTTTAGCAGAATCTCTGGCCTCTGCCCACTAGATGCTGGTAGCACTGCCCCTCCTGCTTCCAAGAGATGACAAACGAAAATGTATCCAAACATTGTTTTATGTCTCCCCAGAGGGGTAAAAACCACTCCCAGTTGATACTTCTGATAACAGATAATCTGATGGAATCTACAAAATGCTATAATACTAAAACTAATAAGTGAGTTTACTAAGATATGATACAAGGTCAATATAAAGAAATCAGTTGTATTTTTATATACTAGCAATGAACAAATAGATATGGAAATTAAATAGCAGTACCATTTACAATAGCATCAAAAGTATGACAAATGTGACAAAAGATGTTAAAAAGTATACACTGAAAACTATAAGATATTGTTGAGAAACATTAAACAAGACTGAAATAGATATACCCTATCATGGGCTGGGAGAGTTAATATTTGTAAGATGTCAACTGTCCCTAAATTAATTTATAAAATTAATGTAATCACAATCAAAAATTCAGCAGGCTTTCTTGTAGAAATTGACAAGCTAATTCTAAAATTCACTGGAAATGCAAAAAAAAAAAAAAAAAAAAAAATCTAGAATAGCCAAAACAATTTAAAAAAAAAGAGGAACAAAAGCTGAGACGAAACACTACCTGATTTCAAGACTAATAAAAGGTACAGCAGTCAAGACAGTGTGGTATTGATATAAAGACAGACAGAAGTATCATTGGAAAATAGTAGAGTCCAGAGACCTGCAGATACATGGAAAACAGGTTTTTGACAAAGATGTAAAAGCAATTCAGTGAAGAAAGGATGGTCTTTTCAATAAATGGTGCTAAACAATTGAATTTTTTTTTTTTTTTTTTTTTTTTTTTTTTTTTTGAGACAGAGTCTTGCTCTGTCGCTCAGGCTGGAGTGCAGTGGCCGGATCTCAGCTCACGGCAAGCTCTGCCTCCTGGGTTTACGCCATTCTCCTGCCTCAGCCTCCCAAGTAGATGGGATTATAGGCGCCCGCCACCTCACCCGGCTAGTTTTTTGTATTTTTTAGTAGAGATGGAGTTTCACCATGACAACCAGGATGGTCTCGATCTCCTGACCTCGTGATCTGCCCGTCTTGGCCTCCCAAAGTGCTGGGATTACAGGCTTGAACCACTGCGCCCAGCCAACAATTGGATATTCTTATGCCAACAAAACAAAAACAGAAGAAAGTTCAATTTGCATAATTTTGCAAAATTAACTCACATTGATTATAGTTCCAAATGTAAAATACTTTTAGAAGAAAATATAGGATAAAATGTTTATGATCTTGGATTAGGTAAAAGTTTCTGAGATAATTTTATACCAAAAGCATAATCTAAGAAAAGTATTGTTAAATTAAACTTCATGAAAATTAACAACTTCTGCCTTTCAAAAGTTACTTTGGAGAGAATGAAAGGACAAATTAGACTGGGAGAAAAATATTTTCAGAGCACATATTTAATAAAAGACTTGAATCTAGAATATGCATAGAACTCTTAAATCTCACCAATAAGAAGACATCAACAAAATTAAAACTTTGAGCTTTAAAGGATATCAACAAGAAAATGAAAAGATAACCCACAAAATGAAATAGAATTTTTGCAGATCACATATTTGATAAGAGACTTGTATCTAGAATACATAAAAAACATTTAACAGTTCAATAATAAGACAAGTAAACCAATTTTAAAATGGGCAAAGAATCTGAATAGGCATTTCTCCAAAGAAGTTATAAAAATGGCCAATAAACCCATGAAAAGGTGCTCAACATCATTAGCCATCAGAGAAATCCAAATCAAAACTACAGTGTATTGCCACGTCATACTCGCTAGGATGGCTATAATAAAAAAGACAGATCATGACAAATATATAAGGAATGTGGAGACATCATAGCCCTTATACAGTGCCAGTGGGAATATGAAATGGTACAACTCAGGAAAATAACACATCCATGTCTTGAAAGATTAAGTCTAGAAGTACCATATGACCTAGCAACTCTACTCCTAGGTATACACTCAAAATAAAAGAAAGTATATATCTATACAAACACTTATACACAAATGTTTATAACAGCATTATTCATAAAAGCCAAAAAAGGGAAACACAAACGTCCATCAACTGATGAATGAATAAATAAAATGTGTGTGCTCTAGTCATACAATGGAATGTTATTTCTCAATACAAATAAATGAAGCACTAATATATACTATAACATGAATGGACCTTGAAATCATTATGCTACATGAAGGAAGACAGCCACAAAGGATTACTTATTGTATTATTACATTTGTATGAAATGTCCAGAATAGGCAAATCTCTAGAGACAGAAAGCAAATTAGCGGTTGTGTAGTGCTTGTTAGGTGATGGATGGGAAATGGGGAGTGACTGCTAATGTGTATAAGGAGATGAAATGTTCTAAAATTGATTATGGTGATGATTTAAAATCTGTTAATATGCTAAAAAGCACTGACTTGCATACTTTAAATGGGTAAATTTTGTGATATCTAAATTATATCTCAATAAAGCTCTTATTAAATACACATACACACACACACACATATAAAAGAATGGGCCCTCTAAAAGAAGGCAGGACTTTATGAAGTGATGGAAATCTTCTGTATCTTGACTGTGGTGGTGGCTACCGAGGTGAATACGTTTGTTGAAACTCATTGAGATGTATGTAAATTAATTCTCAATAAAGTTGATCTTTAAAAGTTTCAAAAATAAGGAAAAAATAAATTTAAAATGGGCAAAAGATTTGAACTCACCACAGATGGCAAATAAGCACATGAAATGATATGCAACATCATTAGTCATTAGAAAAGTGCAAATTAAAACCACAGTGGTATACCACTACCTGTTAGATTAGCTAAAATTAAAATGACTAAGTGTCAGCAAAGATATATTGGATTCGGAATGCTCATGCTCTGGTGGTGTTAATGTAACATGGTATAACCACTTTGCAGAATGGTTGACAGTTTCTTAAACATTCAGCAGACGTCTACCACATGATCTAGGCATTCCACTCTTAGGTATTTACCCAACAGAATTAAAAACACATGTTCATATAAAGACTTGTATACAAGTGTTCATAGCAGTTTTATTTGTAATTGTGCAAAGCAGAAAATAATCCAAATGCTTATCAACAGGTGAATAAATAAACAAATTGTGGTATATACTACTCAGCAATATAATGGAGTGACCTGCTGAGTACAAACTGTATGAATCCATTTATTTTAAGACATTAGAAAATGCAAATAAATCCACAGCAACAGAAAGCAGATCAATAGTTGTCTGGGGAGGAGAGTGAGGAGGTGCAGGAGGGAGAGTACAAGGAAATTTTGGAGGCTGATAGATATGTTCACTGTATTGATCATGGTGAAAATGTTATTGGTATATAGATGTCAAACTTTATCAAATTGTGTATTTTAAATATGTGTGGTTTATTGTATGTCAATTATACCTCCATAAAGCTGTTAAAGATAATCCATTTAAAGTGCCTGGCTTGCAGTAAGAGCCTGTTTTCTCTAATTGCTCCCTGGCTTCAAACACTGAAATTCTAGGAAGGAGAAGTCTCCCACCCTGGCCTGGACAGGCCCCTGGGACACAGGACTGACTGGCCCTCAGTTCTGCCCAGTCCCTTCCCAAAAAACTTTTCTTAGGGAAAGGAAGTCATCAATGGCTTCTCTATCCTCTCCAAGAAGAGCTGGCTTACTTAGTCTGTCATATTTCTTTACTCACACTAGGCCTTCTTGGGGTCTTGGCTTTAATAATTATTTCTGTATTATTTATTTTGTTGTAAATTTCCATATAGCCAACCAACACAGATCAAACCATCTCAATAAAATCAACTGTACCAATATTTTTTCAATATAAGTTTCTGTAACAAACATGGTAAGTCTACAGGAAGATAAAGAAACAAAGATGAGTGAGAAAGTGGTAATGTCTACAAGGACACCACAGCGGAGCAGGATTTAGGGGCTAAAGTGGGAACACTAGTGACTGCATCTAGCGAGCAGAATGAGATTGGAATATGGGAAGCTGCAGATGCACCAACACGGGGGTTTACCAACACCAGAGCATCATCTGCGTCTTCCTCTGTGAGCTTTGTGGGCTCATCCTAACATCACAGATGCCCTCTTTTTCTTCCACTGCCTGGGAGACCACATATCACCCAGTAGAAGGCGGGAAGGTCTTTTCCTGCTGATTGCCTGCTCTCTCTGCCTGCACCCAGAGGAATGGAAAGATTCTGAGCTATCAGATAATTGGGGGAGTCTGGCACTTTCTGTCTTTGCCTGTGCTGCTATCTGCCACCTCCCAGAGATGTGCTAGCTGAGCTTGTAGATCTGATTTATGGAAGGCTTCTAAAGACAACTTTCAGCTGTGCATTTGTATGCAGCTCTCTGTATGGGCTACTTGACAGGCATTCAGATTTACGGAGAGAAGCATATGCATGTCGCAAGGAAGCAGATGCTGTATAATCAAAAGTAATTTAGAAGGAAAGGAGATAGTGAGAAAAGGACAGACCCCACACCCAGTGTCAGGAGGTTTAGTGTCGCTGCTGTACTCTTAGGCTCCTCGGGGCTCTTTGTGTTCCAAGCAGCTGCCTCAAAAGCCATGGGAACCCTTCTGATGGCTTGGTGTACAGCTATAGAAGAAGCAGCCACAAGAGATGGGAGTTATGGGCCCCCAGATGCCTCAGAACCCAGCCAGTGCCATCATAGGGTTCAGATTGTTAGAGGGTGAGGCAGACTAGGCCTTCAAAGAGAAGTTACCAAACCCAGAGCCAATAAATGAATGCAGTCAGGTGAAATGTGAAGATCATGGTCTGTCTTCAAAGTCTGCGAACTCTAAACGTCACTTGGGCTGAGATTCTACTCCATCCTTTTCTGATCTTGGGTGATCTTGGAAATGTTATTTGCTCACTCACAGCCTCACTTTATCAGCTGTAAATTGGGGTGATGATAATAATGATAATGCCTGCCTTTTCACAGTTTTAAGTACTAAGTGGAATGCTATTTAAGTGTTAAACAGGGGAACAAAAAGATAAATTTTTAGGTGGTTTTATGTATTTTAAAATATTTTTTATTTTAAATAGAGAGGAGGTCTTGCTATGTTGCCCAGGCTGGTCTCAAACTCCTGAGTTTAAGCCATCCTGCCACTTCAGCCTTTCAAAGTGCTGGGATTACCAGCATGAACCACTATGCCCAGACTTGGAGGTTTTAAATATAAGAGGCATTGTATTTGGCTGAGAAAAGGAATCTTTAACTGCCAAAGATGTTCCCTTGGACTACAGAAGCCTGAGGGTCAAGTCAGGGTGCTAAATGATTGAAACGAAGACCATGCCCACACTGAACGGGACATCCTTTCAGATTTAAACCACAGCCCGCTGTCAGCCCTGGGCTCCCACGGTCTACAGCCAGGACATCAGCGAATGCTGCCTCTCTTTCCTTCTTGTTTTAGCGAACATGAAATGTTTGCTGGCTCAGAAAGAAGGACTTGACCTCAAGCAAAATAAAAAAGCACAACTTCCAGGTATCAAAATGACTTGTGTTCACAAACTATCCTCAAAAGTAGACATCTCACACACAAAAAAGAAAAGTGGAGATCTCTGGGTACAATGGTTTCATAGTTGCTGACTGGCTCTGTCCTTGGAGGCCATATAATCTGCAGTGTGAACCTCCCAGCCTCAGCCACTATCCCTTGTCCTCTTGTTTACTTAATTAATATGATGTGTTCATTTTCACTGCTTCTGGTAGTGCTCTTCTTAGGTACTATCTGGACTTTTGCCCACTTTGGACATACTTTTGTTCCCCTTTCATTGAAAATCAAAACACATAGAGAACCATGGAAATAGTAAAAAAAAAAAAAAAAAAAAAAAAAAAAAAAAAAAAAAAAAAAAAAAAGCCGGGTGATGGTGGGGCTTGGTAGACCCCTCTGTGCAATGCTACTCATATTTATCTTCACTTTCAGTTTCTGTTAATTGGTGAATGAACGTTAAAGTATTTAGAATAGTCCTGGCACATCCTAAGCATTATGTATACATGCCCACTATCATCATCATCATTTTTATAATATAAAAAATAGGACCATGACACTTGCTTCACAATTTACAAAAGTGATTTCACAGACTCCGTGTTTCATGCTGTAATACATTTCCAAAGGTTACCACGTTTTCTTTATGGAATATAGAGATCTTACATTGGGACACTGAGGCAGAGACAGGTGCTCTAGCATAGACGAGACAGCTTGGGCTGGGCGGGGAGTGTAGACCTTCCCATCCTTTCTGGATGCATTGCTGATGAAAGCATCCTCAGGAATCACCCCAAGCACAGTGACTGGCACATTGTAAGTAAGTACCTAAGGTACATGAACAGACTATCTCCTTGAGGTTCCTTCTGCACGGAAGAGCTGTGCTTTTTGCAGTAGTACTTGAAAGCAGACCCAGGCCTCATCAAGCAGCCCTGTGTAGGGGCCCGATAAAGTCCCTTCTCACAACCGTGCTGGGGTGTCTTGTCTTAGCTTCCATTCCTGGGGTGTCTTAGCTTCCATTCCTGGAGGAAGGGAGTGTACTTGCCCTGAAAACAGCAAAGAGACTGTGCTTTTCTTCTCCAGTTTCTTATCTTGTGCCCAATCTGAGTGATTATTGTTTTGCTCCGTCATCTGCCTTTCTGTCCGCTGGATAAGCAGTTTGTGCTAATACTCTTTTCCTTTCCAAATCTTTTGTTCTACAGATAATGATCATGATAATAACAATCTTTCTCTTTTGTACAGTGCTTCATAGTTTTCAAAGCACTTCCTCTGCCATTTTCTTATTTCTCAAAACAACCAGGATGGGTAGGGAGAGATGTGCCACTGTCATTCTCATTTTATAGGTGAGATTATGACACTCAGAGAGGCACACACATTTTTAAGGTCACACAGCTAGTAAGGGACAGAACCAAAACTAGAATTCAAGGCCTTTCTTTCAGGCCCTGAGAGTTTCACTGGTGCGTATGATTTCCTGTGGGTGAGTGGCAGGTGTGGAAGCTCAGAGACGGGAATCAGTAAGCTTTAGGATCATGAACAACAGTAATGGCTGTGGTGGTGGTGGTGGTGTGAGAAACAGCTAAGGAGACGTAGGAAAAAGCCAGCATTATCAGGCTTAAAAATGGATAGAGTTAAGGATTCCAAAATGAGAATTTAAATAACCAAGAATTGTAGCCAACATCCAGTAAGAACTCCATTAGTTGAATTAACGAAGGAATGAATAATATCAAAGAGAAATACATTCTTTAACTCCTCTCTGAGGACATGCATGTGTGCTTACAATCAATTTACTCACCTTAGGTAGAGGGAATTGGAACCTCCTAAGACAATGGTTCTCAATCTTGATCCCTAGGGCACATTGGGAAATGCCTGGGGAAATGCCATTTGTTGTCACAACGGGGGAGGGGTTCTATGGCATCAGGGAATAAAGGCCAAGATGCGTCTGTGCATCCTACAAGGCACAGGACAGCCCCCATAACAATTATCCAGCCCAAAATGTCAGTAATGCCAGGGTTGAGAAACTCACCCTCAAGGAATAAACATTCCACACTTGCCGTATTTTCAGAACACCCTTGGCATTACCCTTTTTTATGGGTCTATACATATGACTATTGGATGATGGAGTTCTTAAGAGAAAAAGAAGGACTTCAAGAATTAAATTTAATTCTAAAATCAAATAATGGCTCAGCTCAATATTCCCTCTTTAAAAAATTGACCATACCTTACTGTGTGGAGAATAAGGAAGTGCTTAAATAAGTGCCAAGTGACGTTTTACAGGGCTGTGTTCCCACATATTGGCAAAGTTAGATCGGAGACACTGATAATGAATCTGTACAGATCTTGAGACTAGGGTTCTCTGTTGAGAGTTCAGCAGGAGAGGACTGATTGGGGAAAAAAGAAACTGTGAAAGGATGAGAAGTCCATGGAATGTCAGAACTGGAAGAAGACTTAGTGATTATGTAATACTGTTGTTTTACACGTGGAAACTGAGGCCCCACAAAGTTTGTGCTGATAATGGTATGATGAGACCCAAACCCAAGATTCCGAGTTGTTGAGGTAAAACAATGCCCCAAAATATACTTTCGTGTCATTCCACTTTGCACTGGGCCAGCTCTGGTAAGGGTATTTCCTTGGGTTTACTATGGCATTGTTAATTCCAACACGGAGGCATCTGTGAAATGTTTCCTTGGAAGATATGAGTTCTTTGGTACAATATTGACCAAACGATACTTACACTCCTACTGAACACTTACACAACATCTGATCCTTTCTGACATTTTTTTGCATGTGCTCTTTCTCACCTTCCAGCCCCTGTACTTGCTGTTTTATGGATGTGTGTGGGGTGCTCTTCTTTTCTTCTTTCCATTTTCCTAATCATTCTTTCTTTAGCCACTCATCCCCCACTTTTGTAAATCTTCCCCTGACTCTGTGCGTGCACGCACACACACACACATACACCATATAGAATAAATCTGTCCATGCTGCATACAATTTCTCTGCCTTGCACATACTTCTGCTGTACAGTAACCTGTATCATGTTGGATTTTGTGGAAACCAATAAATAACACCCCCTTTCTTCCCCTATTGAATTCAGAATCAATTGAGAAATAAGACACAGTTGTCAAACAGATGGAAATAAAAATACCAACTTTATTGGTAAAATTTATTACAGAACATGGCTTAGTTCTGCAGCCAAGTGTGGCTCCCTAATAATTTCCTCCAGAGTGAAACTCACCCATCCAGCCACAGGCAGAATTAGAAACGTGCTGTGGGAGTGAGTGAGATGATGGAAAGAAGGAGGCCCTACAGTTTTTCCTTCCTGGAGATTGCTAACATTTTCCTTTCTTTAGGACTAAATATTTCAGAGTTGACATCAAAATACACAGTCTGTCTCCTCTCTTAGATTGTGGGCGACTTGGGGGCAGGGATAGCATATGGTCTATCTTTGTTTTCTCAAGTCTTAGTGTCTGGTGCATAGCAGGTCTGTTAAATGGATGATGTTAAACATACTTCATACCTCTTTCTTCTGCCTCATTTCATTCCTTTCAAACAAAAATTTGATGCTTCCTTAGCCAAGCCCCGCCCCACCCCATACAAGTACCAACTAATCTCCCAAAGCCCCTGTGAGGTAGTTTTGCTTCCCCTTTTGCAAAAGAGAAAAATGAAACTTGGAGCTGTTTAGTAACCTGCTCAGTTGTCAAAGCCATCCAGCAAGCAATGGGTAAAGCCATGTTCAATATGCCACCTCCACAGCCTTCACATAGGGTGCTGTGGGGCTTCTTGCTCACTAGCTTAGAGCTCTCCTCTTTCTGCATCCTCACCCAAATTCTTAGCTAGTACTGACCAAGGCAGGACTTTGGATAGACTTAATTCTTAATCTAGTGAGTTTGTAGGCTTAAGACTTAACTATGTTCAGTCACCCAACTACCATTAGAATCGCTCCTGCCAAAACATCATGAGATATCTCTACTCAGGGAAACTGCTGGACCCTGTGTAGTCCCCAAGCCATAGCTCATCCTCCTGTCTGCCAAGGTCTCCTTTTCAAGGTTTTTACCCATCTAATGGTCACCTTCAAGTCAGGAGGCCTGCCCTGAGTTCAGCCCTGCTGGACAACTATGTCCCAAGGATATATTTCAGTGTAATGACTGCCTGTTTGGTGTCACTATTATTCTCTAGAAATGTGTTCTGCCTAGCTGGTCAGGCTCTCAGTACCCTCTCCTGGAAGACCCATGGGCTTGTCAAGACCTTAGACACTGTAGCCATCTAAGCTGTCACCCAGAGTTGGCCCCTGGTATAGTATCCCCAACTTTTATCTACCTATCTCCTGGTGGGCAGGGTCCAGGTGAGATTCCAGCTCATTCTTTTCTCTCTCTTCTGTCATCTCTTTGGAGCCAGGGGCAGAGCATCATGCCTTAAAGCTAAGACTCATCATTTGTGAAGTAAGTGGGACAAGTAGATTTCATTAACTATTTCCATTTTTAAAAATGAAAGCATAGAGATCTAAGGAAGCTAACAAGCCTGTCCAAGGTCATGCAGGTCTGATGCAGGATGAAAATCAGGGTTTAGAAAATGTAGATCATTGTGTCTCTGCATGCCCAATCTGTCTCTTCACTATATAGCCAGACTGTCCCTCCTACATCTACAAGCCCACGCCTCCCTATTCAATCAGAAGGACATACAATGAGGGGAAAGGAAGAATTTTTAAAAAGACAAAAATTTTTCACAATTCAGTATAGTTCTAATCTGACATGACAAGGCCAAGTCCATCTTTTCACACTGACAATTACTTAAAGGGCATTGATGCCATGGCACCATTAAAGTAATAGCAAAGATGGATTGTATGACATTGTGGATCAATGTGCTAAGTGTTGTTCAACTTGTTCAATGGAATAAAGCATTGAATCATTAACCTTACCAATGTCAATGTATTGTCACTATCAAATTCCGCTAAATGAACATCCACGACCCTCATTAAAAAATGCACTTTGAAGCAACTAATATATTAATACCTTATTGGCCAATAATAAAAGCAGAGGCTCTCCAGGGTGGGGTAAAGAATCTGGACAGAAGCTAAGAAGATTTGATGGAGAGGGGAAGAGTGACAAATGCAAATGTGGAGATGTGGACTGGATCTGTGATTGAGAAGGAGGTAGAGGGATGAAGAAAGGATCACAGAGAGCTTTGTGAACACTTGCTTCCTTGATAGGCAGGTCTGGTTAGAGTAGGCAGAAATTGATGGTGGACTGAAGAAGAAAATGGTAACTTTCCATTTTGTCTTCTTTCAGGATATCTTTCTGGTTTAGAAAGGGTTACATCATTGGGTTTGACCTTAATCCAACTCAGAACCTCAACAAAATGAGAACGTACGTACAAAGAAAGCAGTGGGTAGGTGCAGGGTGCATTAGATGGCCTGCCTAAGAAACAGCTGCTGCCTCCTCTTGCCACCTTGCTCACTGTCCTGTGGTGATGAGAACCCATGAAGTGGAGCGCCTCTGGCCCTTTGGTGTGGAGACAAAGGCAATGAATGGAATTCCAGGGACTTGAGTTCTGCTTCCAGTTCTGCTGCCATTGCAAGAAGTCAGGCAGGCAATTCCATTCTCTGAGTCTCAGTTTCATTGCTTGTAAAACAAGGGGCTTGGAGGGAAAAGTGGTTTTCAATTAGGTTTTTCTTCTGGGTCTTCAGCATCTGTGGAGGTGATAGGAGCCACGGAAGAAAAAGAAGGGCAAGGAGAAGCAGGAATCTGATCTCTTTCCCTCCTCTTTCCAGAGCACTTCTACTTGCATACATTGTATATTAGGCTTCCGCATAACAGCTCATTGGAAAAATAAACCCCACTGCTACACAAGATAAACAAGCAAACAAACAAATTTGAAACAAAAACTCTGAACCTTGTAATCCCCCAAATTCAATAATATTTAACATCAAAATGCGCTAGCTGAAAAGTGATAAATGCAGTCCATCATTTAGTCTTTGTATCTACTGACTGTCAATCAGACTGATTTTTCCCTTCTAACAAGGCTTCTGATTATCTTGGCACCATGTAGAAAGAACTTCATTGTGTCTCTACCATCAGAGCATGCATTAATGCCTCATGGTCTGATGATAAGCTCCCCAGAGTAGGGTGAGAACATTTGAAAGGGAGCCAAGCACAGTGGGTGAAGAAGAGAAGGGTTCTCCAGTGGAGGGGTAATGGTGGCTAAAGAGGCAGAGGTGCCGATGCAGAGTGGTGAGGGAGATTGGGCAGCTGGTACGGTGGCAATGCCCAATTTACAGCCAAACAGGATTTTGATTGTCCAGTAATTTCTGAGAACTATTTGCCCAGCTACTCCAAGTTCTGTATTACTTATTGACTGAATCAGGGGGATTTGTTTTTTGTCTCCATAATGTGTACTAAGTGCCTCATTTATCATAAACTTCTGCTGGGGTGGCTGATTTTTACTCTTATTCATTCCCCAAACTGCCTGCAAATATTCCTCAAAACCCAAAGAAACTCTTTTAAAAGTTTACATTTTTCTTTCCTGAGCCCAGCTCTGCAGAGGGTCCCCTGAAAGGGCTTATGCTCTCAGGAGCAGTCTGGAGCTCTCTCTTTGGTGACCTGTCTCCATTTGGGGATTTCCAAGTCAAATCTTACAAGAAATGCTTGCACAGAAATCATACAAATGAATATCATAAAGCTTAAAATGAAGCTGTAGTTATTTATATTGTTATTTTAGAAAGCAAGTTGAGTATCTTTGAGTCAGGAATGATTATTTTAAAGAATGCTCTTTTACCTGATTGTGTGCTCTTTGAAGGCAGGACCCATTATCTTTATTTAATTAATTTATTTCTATGATAAATATTATTGTTATTGCTATTATGTATTTCTGCCAGTGTTTCCTAGACTTGTCTGAGGGTATGAATTGCTTGGGGTGCTTGGACAAAATACATATTCTTAAGCCTGTTTTCTAGAGTTTAAATCAGTATATGTAGAATGGTTGCCCAATAACCTGTCATTTTACAAAATGTGTACTTCCATATTCTTATGATCATAGTGATCTATATAATTCATTGGCCAGTTCCATGATAGTCCTCAGCAAACGTTTGCAAAGAGTAAGAACGTCCAAGGTGCAGGATTAATGACCCAGGTGTAGCCTAATGAGGGAGAGAGGTACACATGGAAAACACCCAAGAAGTCATCTGTGTTTTCTGAGAGCCCAATACCGGGTTAGGGGCTGAGCATATTTCATAGACTCACATCACCCCACTCCCATCTGCTTCCCCAAACTAGACACATAAAGCCTGGGTCTGCTGTAAGCAGATGGTCAATGGATTCAACAGACAGAAATTGAGACCCTTCCCCCCCAAAATACTGCTCCTCTGAGAAACAAGCTGTAGATCCCAAGTAGGTAACCAGACTGCTATCCATTTTAGGATGTTTCCAGCTTCTGCTTCCCTGCTGCATCCTGCTTCCTTTCTGCTTCTCTATACAAGTGGAGTCACTTTCTTGTCCTCCTTTCACTTGCAGCAGACTTCACTCTGCTTCATGAAAGAGTAAGATGGTCTGAAGTTGTGCTGTGCTTGCCTTTTAGGAACACGTTTTAGTAGTGACTTACCTCCCTTCACTCTTCTGTTTGTGTGCCTGTCTCAGCTTGTAGATAAATTACCTGGCTCGGGCTCTGCTGCACACATGCCCCCTTGCCCTTGTGATGGCTTCCTGGATCCATGAGATTTTGCATAGTTTAATGAGATCTGTCTGAGCACTGTGCAGGGGGCTAGGGGTTGGGGATACAACCATGAACAATATACATCCTTCTTGGCTTAGCCTCTGGGGAGGAATAGAAGACCAAAGAGCCAGCACAGGATAAATGACGAAAAGGCAAGTTTAGGATTCAGCACAGAATGCTATGGGAGCTCACAGAAAGGGCCTTAGCTTAACTATGGGTGCATCAGATAAGGCCTCCTGGAGGAGGTGCTACTTGATTTGTTTCTTAAAGGGTCCGGCAGTCAAAGAAGGAAGCTGGATTGCTGTCTAGGAGAGGAAACAACATCTAAAGAAGCAAATATTTAAGAAACTGTACTCCCTAAACTGCTGTCTGGCACCTTTGGTCTTGGGCTTTATTGCATTTAGGGAAAAGAGTTCTAGGGTTCAGGAATCAGAAAACTGTATTTTAATTATTTTTCTCTTTTTAATTCATTGTATGGCCCTGGAAAAGTCATTTCTTTTCTCAGTGCCCCACAGGGTTATCTTCTGTAGGGAGCTTGGAGAAAATAATCTTTAAAGCGTTTTCCAGTTATTCTACTCTGAATCTTCCTGAAATACATGCGTTGTCACTTAGCATGACGAATTTTTCCACTCTCTGAGTTATGTGTGTGTATGTATGTGTGTATGGGTGCACGTGTGCCTTCATGCATGTATGTGTTGGTAAAGTCTATCTATGTATGGCTGTCTTTGTTGTGGAATTAAGACTATATGTCTGAGGGGAGACACATCAGGTTTTTTAACAACACCGTTCGTACACACACACACACACACACACACACACACACACACACACACACACA
>NC_045434.1:65208408-65354591 GCF_002776525.5 Piliocolobus tephrosceles
CACACACACACACACACACACACACACACACACACACACACACACACAGTCTTCTGCAGAGCCCACAGCCCACGAGGAGTAGGGGGAGTGAAGAGTGGGTGAAGGAGAGCAGAGCATGGGGCTGTCACAGCCCATGGCTTAAAAATGGCTTGAGTTGCAATTAAAAAAGACAGAGGCCAAAGGTTACTCCCTGGCATTTCACTCAGGGTAGATAATTTTAGAGGGTGATGTGTCTCATCTTGTAGAGATATTCTGAGAGACTTGCAACAGCTTATGTCTAGCTAGCCTGAAATGAAAATCAAAGAGGCCGCCGACACATACAAAGACACCGGAGAGAAGTAGCGCATTGGCAGACATTGAAAGGAGGCAAACTCAACTTGATTGGCATTGCTCCTGCATCCTTACTTCTTGATTAATAGTAGAGATTAGATAATTTTTAAATTATTAATTATTTCCAGAGAGCA
Organism: Piliocolobus tephrosceles; assembly: GCF_002776525.5. Lineage (NCBI taxonomy): Eukaryota > Metazoa > Chordata > Mammalia > Primates > Cercopithecidae > Piliocolobus > Piliocolobus tephrosceles. The sequence continues at coordinate 65,208,873 of NC_045434.1, forward strand.
TATAATATATTAGGTAGTCTTAGGCAGTTTAGTCACTGGGAAGTTTAAATGCTGTCTTTACTTGATGATTACCTAATCACCATTACTCTTTTACATTAATTCTGCCCCAGAATTCATTATGATTGGGCTGGGTTATTAAAGCTTTCCTGGCAAGAAATAAAGCATCCTGTTGTTTGTATTGATTTAGTAGCAAATGAAATACCCTACTAATACCAAGCTTATCCAGAACAATCTGGAATAGTTTCTCCTGCGAGTTTGTTAAATTTGCTCCTGGATTCACCTTTGTGTGTCCACTAGCAAGAAGTACAAACGGAAATGCAAATGAGTCCCTACCTAGGGAAGTCTGAGGCCAAGAGGGAAATAACCTGCAAGAGAGGAAGGTGAAAGCAATTAAAGAAGGGCTTGCCTCTCTCCAGAATGTCAGAGGCTCTTCTGGAGAAGCTGCTATTTTCCCTCAAACCCTCTTCATGGTCCACTGCTAACAGGTCTCCCAAGTGAACACATCCGTTATCTTTGTCCTTTTGGCAAAACTGTTTGCTGAATCAATGTCAGTGCAGCCAAGTGAGGGCAGAAACCCCTCAGATGGCCTTGGCCGAGACGAGAATTCATGGGAGCTGCAAACGGGTACAAATAAAAAACACAGTCACAAAGGTAAGCTTGGCTTTTGCAGAAGCTCCCCTTGGCTGAAATGGTGATGAGTGCTAACCCCTTATGCGGGCAATGGAGTAGGAAAATAGGAAATCTCACAGGCAGCTTTGGGCTATATAAATTGTAATAAGCCTGCTGGAGGGCAATTTGGCAAAATGTGTTAATGACCTCAAGAAGGTGCATATCGTTTGACTCAATATTTTTATGTTTGGAAATGCACAAATATGTGTGTCTAAATTATTAAAATATTAGTAACAAACTTGCACACTGAATTATAGAGAGTTGGTTACATTAATTGTGGTTTATCTACATAATTCCACTCTTTAAAAATCAAATTATGTTTTATTTTTATTTATTGATATTGAGAAATGTTTCTCATCTATCTGCAAATTTTCTTTTAAAAACAGGGGCTTCAAAAAATAACTTTCATTTTAAAAGTCTCATAATAACATGCACTACAAAAGTATGTAAAGAAAGACATAAGCTATGATATTAACATTGATTATCACTGGATGGTGGATACTGAATAATTTTAATTTCTTTGTTGATTTGTTTGTTTGAAGGTAGAGTCTTGCTCTGTCACCCAGGCTGAAGTGCAGTTGCGCGATCTCAGCTCACTGCAAGCTCCACCTCTGGGGTTCAGATTCTCCTCCCTCAGCCTCCTGAGTAACTGGGACTACAGGCACCTGCCGCCACATCTGGCTAATTTTTTTTGTATCTTTTTAGTAGAGACAGAGTTTCACCATTTTGGCCAGGCTGAAACTCCTGACCTTGTGATCCACCGGCCTCAGCCTCCCAAAGTGCTAGGATTACAGGCATGAGCTACTGTGCCTGGCCTTGTTTGTTTGTTTTTGAGACAGGGTCTCACTTTGCCACCCAGGCTGGGGTATAGTGGCATGATCATGGCTCATTGCAGCCTCAACCTCTATAGCTCAGGGAATCCTCCCAACTCACCTCGCCAGCCGCTGGGACTATAGATGTGTGTCAGCACGCCTGGCTCATTTTTATGTTTTTTGTTTGTTTTTGTTTTTTTTTGTAGAGACGGGCTTTCACCATATTGCTCAGGCTAGTCTGGAATTCCTGGGTTCAAGCCATCCGCTCTCCTTGGCCTCCCAAAGTGCTGGGATTACAGGCATGAGCCAAGGAACCCAGCCAATTTTGGTTTCTTTGAGTTTTGCTTTTTCAAGTTTTCCAAATTTTTGATAGCTAGGACATATTGCCCTTTTAATTAGAAAATATGCAACAAACTTTATATTTGTCTTTTCAGATTTTAACTTAGCCTAATAAATGCTGAGATAAACTCAGAGAATGTCTGTAAGAGTTAAACATAATCTAAATTATTTAGGAAATATCTACATCATTTGAACAACAGCAGTATTGGAGTTCTGAACAGCTGGTTAGCACATATCCATTTTAGAAGTGGATTAAAAAGGTAATCCCAGCACTTTGGGAGGTCCAGGCAGGCAGATCACCTGAGATCAGGAGTTCCAGACCAGCCTGGCCAACACAGCAAAACCCTGTCTCTACTAAAAATACAAAAATTAGCTGGGCATGGTGTCACATGCCTGTAGTCCCAGTTACTTGGGAGGCTGAGGCAGGAGAATTGCTTGAACCTGGGAGGCGGAGGCTGCAGTGAGCCAAGATCTCACTGCTGCACTCCAGCCTGGGCAACAGAGTGAGACTACGTAAACAAACAAACAAACAAACAAAAAGATTCCAAGGCTTTTGGACACAGCAAAAAAGTAATAAATTCTTATAGGTCATTATTTGCCTTTTGGAGAAACCACACAGGGAAAGAGGAAGGGGCAGGGTCGTTAGGGAAGCAAGATTCTAGTCCTCGCTCTGACTCTAACTGGGCTCGGGGTTCCTTATTTGTGATGTGAAGATTCTGGGCCACATGATTTTTCAGGTTTCCCCAGATCTAAAGTTTTAGGATGCTATGGTTTACATCTACATTGAGAGCTGCTGCTCAGAGGGTTGAAATTCAGCTTCTCTAAGCATGAAGAAGATGTTGTGGCAAAATTGAATTCTCCCAAGAAAGAGATGGCTACAGTGAGTCTTTGAACTCAGACAAGAATTCCTTTTGCCTATGGAAGAATCAAGATCTTAAATGGAACTGCTTTGATTCCCTGAACCAACCCTTAATTCGGTGTCAACTAAGAGATTATATTTAAATAGAAATCAAACTTGAATTTTTTAGTTCTGTTGAATATTAAATCTACATAGTCTCTGAATCGAATCACAGTTTTCTTTGTCATTATAGCAGACACTGTCAGGTGACTACCCCCAAATCCACATCTTCCAGTCATGGCTGTGTGAGAAGATGATGCTGAAAGTACTTTAGTCATCTTGGACCATAGACCAAAAAACCTTAGGGAAAATGCTAACATTCTGGAAATTGAAAAAGAAAATGAATATGAAAGCTTAAGTTTCTGAGCCGCCATATTAACAAATTCTAGAAATGCCTGGCTGTGGCCTTATTATTTGGGATAACAAACACCTTTTATTAGCTGACTTTTCTATGACTTAAAGCTTGAAGGATCTGAACTGGCCTCTACCTTTCTTAATTACTTCTTATTTAGATAGGGAAATAGTTAGTGGTCAAAATATTTTAAAACGTCACATGATAAAGTGGTAAAAATGTACTAGATATCAAAACATGCTTTAGAGCTGTAGTATTTAAACAGTGTGGTACTGATGGATAGGTAAATATAAAATCCAGGTATGGATCCATGTATATATAGGAATTTAGTGACAGAGTGACCTCATGACAAGATTATTAAAAATGCATCCTCTAAAATTATACCATCTAGTTTTAAATCATGGCCTTAGCTGATTATTAGCTGTACAATCATAAAAAAGTCATTTAAATTTTCTAAGTTTTAGTTTCCTCATCTATAAAACATGAATAATAATATCTACCATAGAAGCTTGTTGTGGGGATAAAGTAAAATGTGTAAGGATTTTAGCAAATCAAAAAAGTGCTGAATTTTTGGGTACTTAGTACATCATAGAAGGTGTATTGGCACCTTCTATGGAGGTGTCACTTCAAAATCCTCTTTAACTATCTCTTATTATGGACTCATGCTCTCTCATAGGTAGCCACTAGTCACATGTGGCTATGTGTGTTTAAATTTAAATTAATTAAAAGTAACCAAAAATAAAAAATTCAGTTTTTCAGTTTTGCTAGCTGCATTTTGATAGCTTAACAGGCTATATGTGGCTAGCAGCTACCGCACAGGACAACTCAGATCTAGACCATTTCTGTTTTCATACAAAGTGTTGACAGTGCTGTTCAAGAGCTTTCTGCAACAGCCATTTCAATGTGTTGTAAATTTTGGCCGGCTTCATGCAGATACAATCAGACAGCACTTGCCTCTGGCCCCCATTACTCATGCTTTCTGCAGGACATTGTATGGAATGCAGGTGAGAATATATTCTGCACTCATACATGCCCAAGCTGGAATTGTAGGGAGTTAGTGTCTGTATGGCCACCCTTGAGCAATGAGGGATGGGAATCAAGGGGTAAATGCTTTGCCCCTATTATTCCAGTGTGTTCGGTAATATTCCCAGAATATTTAGTAAGGCTTCTCAGAAGATCCAGGGTAATTCTGCAACAGTTGCCCATAGGAGTGGTTGACTTGAAAGCATTCATGTATTGACTTTCTCTCCTCCCAGGTGTCACTTACCACTTAAGAATGCCTGTTTCTTGGGCTCACATTTCCAAATACACTCAAGCTTTTACCTCAGGTTCTGCTTTCAGAGAATGCAGGCTATAACAGAAAGTATATAATAAAATGTTAGCTCATATCTTTACTGTCAATTAGTAGGAAAAATGACAGATCAATTGGTAAGTGGTATTTAAGTATCAGCAGATCATTCTGGGAAAAAATTACATTTATATCAAGCTTACAGATATTCTCTGTGGATTAAAGAAAAAAATTACAATGTTACAAAAGTATTAGAAGAAAATATCAGAATACTCTTTATAATCTTGGAGTATGAAAAGCCTTCTAAACAGAGATTCAGAATAAATAAAATATATATAGGACTAATTAAATTTTAATAACTTGTATAGGGCAAAATATAAATAAATGGAAATCTAAGAAAAGAATTTAGGTATACTGTAGACAATGGACTAATTGCTTTAATATAAAGATATCTTCTAAAAATTTACAAATCAATTTTAAAAATACCATATAAGCAGCCTACACTCTGACTGGCACATCGTGGATGTTTTAGAAATGTTTGTTCGATTAATGAACAGCCCCACAGAATAATGGGCAAAGCATTTAAAAATTCACTGAATCAAATGGGTTATAAACATATCATCTTCAATTCCACTAGGGATCAGAGGAATAGCTATGAAGCAAGATACAATTTTCTTCCCTCCTTGAGATTGGTAGAAATATAAAGGATTGATAATTTCTGGTTAATGAAGGTGTAGGGGGAAACAACGCTGCTGTACACTGTTGGTGGGTGTAAAAACCGATAGGACTTAATGCAAGACAATTTTACAATATTCATCGAAATTTAAGACGTACACATCCTTTGACCCATACATTCTACTTCAAGGAACCCATCTGTCTTAGTCTGTTTGGGCTGCCATAATAAAATACCTTAAACTGGGTCACTTATAAACAATAGAAATGTATTGCTCACAATTCTGGATGCTGAGAAATCCAAGATCCAGGCACCAACAGATATGGTGTCTGGTGAGGGCTTGCTCTTTGCTTTGTAAATGGTGCCTTGTTGCTGTGTCCTCACATAGAGTAAGGGATGAACACCCTTGTTGCTGTGTCCTCATGTGGTAGAAGGGACAAACTCTGTGTCCTCACATGGCAAAAGGGGTGGAAGGGACTAGGGGACTCCCTTTAGCCTCTCGTATAACGACACTAATCCCATTCATGAGGGAAGAGTCCTCATGAATTAATCACTTCCCATAAGATGCCACTTCTCAATAACATAACATCGGACATTTGTTCCAAAATATCAATTTAAGGGAACACCATCTTCCAGACTATAGCACTATCCTTAAAAAAATTGCAAAAGTAAGTGTACAATAATATGTTTAAGAATTCTTATTACAGTACTCGTTAGCATATCAGAAAATTGAAGAAGACTCAATGTTCAAGTTTTAGGGAATGACAAATTATGGCATAATAAAACTATAGAATATTAGGTAGCTATTAAGAAACTGAAGTAGGTTCAGTAGGATGTCCATTGGTATGGGTTGAATTGGATTCCTCTAAAAAGATAATGTTGAAGTCTTAATCCCTAGTACTGCAGAATGTGGTCTTATCTGATCTTCACAGAGGCAATTAAATGAAAATGAGGTCATTAGTGTGGGCCCTAATCCAATGCAACAACTGTTCCTATAAAAAGGGGAAATTGGCTGGGCGCGGTGGCTCATGCCTGTAATCCTAGCACTTTGGGAGGCCGAGGCAGGTGGATCATGAGTTCAGGAGTTCACGACCAACCTGGCCAAGATGGTGAAACCCTGTCTCTACTAAAAATACAAAAATTAGCCCAGCTTGGTGGCAGGCACCTGTAATCCCAGTTACTCGGGAGGCTGAGGCAGAGGATTGCTTAAACCTAGGAGGCAGAGTTTGCAGTGAGTCAAGATTGTACCACTGTACTCCAGCTTGGGCGATAGAGCAAGATTCCATTTCAAAAAAAAAGAAAAGGAAAATTTAAACAAAGAGATATACAGGCATAGAAGGAAGATTATGGGAAGATGCCCAGAGAGAAGCTGGTCATGTAACTGGAGTGATGTGTCTACAAGCCAGGGAACAAAAGAAGCTAGAAGAGGCAAGGAAGCAGTCTTCCCTAGAGCTGTCGGAGAGAGCATAGCCCTGCTGCCATCTTGATTTCTGACTCCTAGCCTTCAGTACTGTGAGAGAATAAATTCGTGTTGTTTAAGCCACCCAGATTTTGGCACTTTTTTATGGTGAGCCTAGCACACTAATACACCCATGATCTATTATGAAGCAAAATATCAAGTTGTAGACCAATAAATATAATGCAAATTTATTTTGTTAAAATGTTGCTATGTGTAGCTAGAAAACTACACTGTGCTTATGTGTAGCTAGAAAAGCTCCTAGAAGGATATCTAAAGGCTGTTTAATAAGACTGCCCCTGAGGAGGGGACTTGTTGGGTCATTATGGGAATGACTTTGCTTTTTGCTTCACAAATTATCCATTTATTTTTTTCCCCAGTGGGCACATACCACTTTACAAATATATTCTTCTGGAAATCCAACTTCTTGTACAACCAGGGGCCGTTTTCTTAAGAGGGAGAAGAGAAACAAGAGGTAGAGGAAGAGGAGAAGGAATTCTACCCAGAGGATGCACTATGGGGGTTCCAGTGTCTGCCAAACTGGGCCTCTGAATCTTTTCAGAGAAAGTGTCAGTTCCTAGTCAGTAAAATAAGCAATTGACGTAACTCTCAATGCCTTTGAACTACAAAGAAGAAGTCAGATTTTGGCATGGGAAGAGGGGACACCCTCTTTTCCAGTGGAGGTGGGGGCCCCTCCCTTAGCTTCTGGCCGGTGGATTTTCTCCACTGTGCCTCTGCTCTAAGCCCTAATGTCAGGATGCAGCAGCTTCAGGGTCCATATGAGCACTATTTGAATGTGTCCCTAGGCTTATTCCTGAATATCTAGAAATCACCAGCAGGGCCTGGTGCTATTAATGGCAGCCAGGATGTCACGTGAAATCTCATCTCACCCCACCTCCTTCTTTTTCTCAACCCTGAGTTGCCTCTAAGGAACAGGCTAGGGTGAGGCAGGCCGTAGGAGTAGAGGGCGTAAGGCAAGAGTGGATATGGGAGTTTCTGATGTCAGATGGGAGAAGTGCACAATCAGTGGGACCAGAGAAGCAAATGTGTAAAACCAATGAGGTTTTTTTGCCGCTCTCAAAGCAAGGCTATTTTGGCTCCCTTCTCTTCTTCCTTCCATTTCCTCACCCTGTGTTTCAGAACACTTAGTACCTTCTTATTTTCTTTCCTCTTCCTACCAAACCCAGCCAAGATTTGATCTCGCCGAGATAGTGAGATCACTGTCACCTTTCTCCTCTGTGGCTACAGAGACAGGAATTAAATCCCTCAGTTGAGTTTCAGTTGGCCATGTCTCCTCAGTAGCCCCCTGATACAATATGCCCTCGCTTGGTGAGGATGAAGAACAAAGTAGGAGGTGTTCTATTTTAAAACTCATATTATCCTTCCCACAACCTCCTAACTATACTATATTTGATTTCTCATTTTTAAAATGGGAAGACTGGGGTGAAAAAAAATGAAGTAATGTGTGTAGGTGACACAATTGGCATGACAGATTTGAGACTTGAAATCACCAGTCTGGCTGTAGATCTCAGTGCTTAGCTACCTGTGACACTGCTTCTCAGGGCTGTGGTCACAGGTACCCAGAGCACAACCTCCCCAGATTACACATGAACCTTGCTGGTGTTTTTAGAGTCAAGACATGTGATACAAATCAGAAAGAAATCTGGACCAGATGAAATCAAGTGATTCCCCAACCAGCGGGCAGGAGGACCCATTGCAAAGGTCTCATTAGACTGTTAAATATGCCACTGCAAGACTGTAGAGGCACAACTTGCTCAAGGGTAGGTAGAATCCCAAGAGCAGGCAGAATTGAGTTTGGTCTTAAGGGACTAGGAGAAAACTCTCTCTCCTTTAGCCCAGTTCCATGCTGAATGTGTCATTCAGGGAACTGTTACTTTGCCCTGTATAGGCTCCCACTTATTCTCAAATATGCACTTTATAGGTGGGACAGGACTAAGCCTGTGACCTCCATCTCTGTTTCTAGGGTCTCTTGCCCTTGATTTCAGCCCTTGAACTCTGGTTATTTTACTGTTGCAATACAATTAATGCTTCCTGAAAGCTGGTGGATCGAAAAATCCATATACACAGTGAATTTTTGCAAGTGAAATATTTTTACAATTTTCAACCCAGTGGCAAAGGGATCAAATAGCACAGTTGCAGAGTAAAGCTGAACAAGGCTATAGGGCTTCGAAAGCTATTTCCCTGCATTAAAATATTCCATTGTCCTGTGTCCTCTCCCCTACTGTGTTCACTTCTTAAATAAGAGACTTTGACTCTCCAGGCAGCCTGAATGAGGTTTATGGATGAGATTGATATTTAAGACTCTGGCAAAGCATGACCTTCAGCTCCCCAATAAGCAGCAAGGACAAATTGCAGTGCTTAGGACTTGAGACTTTAATTCCCACCAATTGCTTCTCTCCAGCCCATTATGCATGAGAAATGCAACTGGCTCAACTTCTGGTGCCCTGGTAATCCAGGGGTGCCTCTGAATCACAGACCCATAGAATGTTAGTGCTGGAGAGGGCCTTAGAGATCATCAGGTAAGTCCAACCTCCTCATTTTACAGATGAGAAACCTCTCATTAGGTGTATGTGCCTTGCAGGCTTTGCTGCTTTGCTTTGGTTTGCTCTCTCCAGGTAGATCCAGAGCAGGAACGTTATGGAGTTGATATGGTTTGGCTGTGTGTCCACCCGAATCCCCTCTTGAATTGTAATCCCCACGTCAAGGGAGAGACCCTCTGGGAAGTGATTGGATCATGGGTGTGGTTTCCCCCATGCTGTTCTCATGATAATGAGTTGAGTTCTTATAAGAACTGCTGGTTTTATAAGCATCTGACATTTCCCCTGCTTGCACTTCTGTCTCCTGCTGCCATGTGAAGAAGTTTCTTGCTTCCCTTTCGTCTTCAGCCATAATTGTAAGTTTCCTGAGGCCTCCTCAGCCATGTGTAACTGTAAGTCAATTAAACCTCTTTCTTTTATAAATTACCCAGTCTTGGGTGGTATCTTTATAGCAATGTGAGAATGGCCTAATACAGGAGTCAGCATGCCTGCTAATGTGGGCAACGTGGAAGTAGGGGAATGTCAGTAAGCACAGGCAGAAATTGCAGACTTGGGTTTCAATGATGTTGGATATGGACAAATTGTTTGCTACTATGTAAATGAAGATGAGGACGCTGTTTTTGAGCTTTGTCCTTGAGAAGGTTCTTCACGAGTGCAGGAAAGGAAAATCTTTTCTCTGCCCTCCTTTTTCTTATATGGCAGAGGAATCTTGAAGTTTCCCCACATTTCCCCTACCCACTGATGAATTACTATCTCTCCAGTTCTTTGACTCCCTCCTGCCAACTTGGAGCAAGACATTGACATCTAATAGTTATTGAAACCTTATCATGTGCTGGGCACCATTCTGAGGGCTTCACATGTATTAGTTCATTAAATGCTTACAAAACTCTCATGACATAGGCGTGAATATACATTCTATTTTATAGATGAGGACACTGAAGCAAGAAAAGGCTAATTAGCCTACGTCACACAGCTAAGTCACTGAAGTCCCAAGGAGGGGAAGAATACTTTAGCAGGAAGAGCTTCCAGGTTAGGGCTAAATGTCTCTAGAAAGTATGTGCTGGTGGTAAATTGAGATAAGTTGAACTGGAGAGGTCTCACTGAAGCAGAATATCCCTCTCCTACTGTACACCCACATACACCAGTTGCAGTACTTTGCATATTAGAAATGTCATGGACTTTAGAGTCATAGGTAGCTTCTAATTATTGCTAGCTGCATGGCTTTGCAAAAGATACTTACTGTCTCAAAGCTTCCGTTTCCACATCTGTGAAACAGATATATCAGTGGTGATGATGATTATGAGGATGATGAGAATGTGTACTTTGAAGAGTTGTTGTTAAGGTTAAAGTTGTCATGTAGGGCCTGACATGAGTGAGGGTTTAATAAATGGTCACCTTCACTAGGAGGCCACCTTCTTTTTTTCTTGCCTCTTGTTTTTAGGTGGATGAATTTCCATTGATATAACCCTCCCAGCTTCTCTCTTCTCCACTCACTCAGTAACTGAAGCACAAAAAAGTAGCTTGCTAGTATGTTAGTCACCCAGTTAGTAAGTGGGGAGCTAGAATGTAAACCCAGACAGTCTGGCTTCAGAGCCCACACACTTTGATGCCTCAACATGCTAACTCCCCAGAAGACAAAGTACACATGATATCAAATATCTTCTTTCTTTCTCATTGGCAGCAAGAAGGCTCAAACCTCAGACTCTTTGGAAAAGGCAGCCTGGAGAAATGGACTCAGAGCTGATGACTCAAACCACACTTTCTTCAAACTTGTTTTATATGCCCATCTTGTTCTCCATTCTGGAAGTGAGCGGCTTAGGATATAGATGGTGTCCACTCATCCCCAATTTGTCCAGAAGGATCTTCCTTTATATGTGTTTTCTGTGTGTGACTATTAGGAGCTCCCCCTTTCACTCTCAAAATGCCTGAGTTTGAAGATAAATTGCATAGTTGTTCTATGCATAGGCATGGGAAATGGTTGGGCAAGGGAGGGACACAGGTCATGGCCAAGGTTACTGGCACAGTCTTTAAGGCAGAGGAAAAAAAAAAATCTGGGGCCAAATTCTTTTTTTGAGGGCTGAGTTAGTTGGCGCCACAAGAAACTAAGACCACATGACTTCTTGTAATCCAGGCTTCTTGAGCTTTGTCTTGGCTGTATTATCTTTGTTCTGGCTCTTGAGTGAGTCTTGCTAATGTATTCTAAGGGCCATCAGAGCCCTAAATGACAGCTTAACAGCAGGCAGTTACCCCGTGCTTCCTTCAACATGGTCAGGAGCAGCCCACGGGCAACCTGTTGCTGGTGACAGGGATAGGAAACCTGAAGCAAGGAATGACCTATTTTGCCTGGGTCCTGGAGTTAAATTTACTGGCATAATTGCCAGATGTAATTTCTCTGCACCTCTTTCTGTTAAGTGCTCTTTAAGAGCAAAGCACTTAGTAAATTATAAGGAGGTACCAGCACAAAAGTGCTTACAAATAAGAATTATGGAAAATCAGAAGCCAAACGCTCACAACAGCAATTTTTTTTTCTTTAATCAGAAAACGAATCAGAACCATACGGGAGGGGTGAAGTCTCTCAAGCAAGTGATAACACAAGCTGTTCATATATTTTAAGATCTAATATATCATTTAAAAATTATTTTGTTACAGGGAAGTTTTGTAAAAAATAGAGTCTGTGTTCCAGTATTCCACTGTGTGTCCCAAGGGAAGACAGATAAAGGGCAATAATAGAACTAATGGGAATTAACTTCATGGCATTAATCAGCCAGGCTGAGAGAGCAAGAGGCACAAATTGGTAGATGGGGAAATTCAGCTACCAATCAGCCCATGCCACATGTGTTTGGTAGCTGTTTCTACAGGTTTTCATTTCAGGAAAGTGAGTTAGTCACACAGAAGATGGCATGTAACCTCAGCCACAATGAAGGCAGAAAGAAGCAAAACCCAGGCTTTCTGCAATCTTGGGCAATCCCACAGGAAGATGTTGAGTTTCTTAGAAACAGAGCCTGGAGGAGGAGCCAGTTATCTATCAAAGGGACTGTGAGTTTGCTGGCTTCACATCAGTCACCTCCTAGGGGCAAGACACCAAGCACAGTTGGCACATATTTTTCCATGTTTCACCATCACAGCTGGAATTTGTAGCATTGGGTTCATAAGAGGCTATGTTGGGAAAACCAGCAGACCAGGCATTTTTGAAAACCACAGCTTACATATATAAACATGCCTAGCACAGTGTATGGAACACAAGAGCACAACAAAAGTCAGCCCCTGTTTTCCTCTCCCTGTCCCACTGTGTCTCTAGAATAGCAAGATGATAGAAGATGTGACTTCCATCATTAGATGGAGACAAGACTTTGTTGGGCTCTCTGGGAACTCAGTCCATCTCCCTAACTCCATAGAGGTTTACAATTAATGCACGTGGCTTGGGAAACTCATCTCTTTTAAGAATAAAATGTTTTCAAGCTCCTTTCTGTTTCTAGCACCATCCACACATGTCTCTAAGGCCCTTGTGACTAAGGCCATGGCCACCAGCAAGCTGTAGGCTGATTCAAGATGGAACGGACCTGAACGCCTTTTGATTCTCAGATGACAAGAGCTCCCTTCTTTAAAAAAAAGAAAAGAAAGAAAAAAGAGAAGAAAAGACTTTCTACCTTGGATAGCGCTTATGCTGGTAAATCCAACAGACAGCCCTAAGGAAGAAATGAGTCACAGAGAATAAACTCCATCTTCATACCTAACAAATCCCTTATCGCAAATGGGAGATTCGTAAATGCAAAACGTAAAAGCCAAGAAATCTCTTTTTCTTGCCAACCAGGGATTCCTTTCCCACATTCATTCCCAAAGTCTCAGCTAGTGCTGATTGTGTCCAGCAGCCTAAATCACAAGAGGGCTCTTAACAATATACGCGCTGCAGTTTGGACAGGGCCGCTATCTTTAGAGGAAAGTGTGTTGCCTCCCCCAGCTACAAGTCAGCTGTCCCTTCCTCATCTCCCTCAACCGACAGCCCCAAGGAGAACTGCATTAGCAAAAGTCAGAGCAGGCAGGGTTGATTTGAAAGAGAATGCTATTTGCCTAATATTTCTCCTCTCCACATCATCAAAATTGGTCAGTTTCATAATGCTCTATGTCCTTTACACATTGTCAGGTAAGATACATTGCAAATGTATGTGGCTTAACAAATATATGGTAAATAAGCATTTTTCCTCTTCTTTCTATCGATGAAAGATTCTACAGAAAGTTGAAGGAGGACAGAAAGCCACTTTGTAAAAATGATAGATACCGTATAAAACTCCATAGCTTAAACATCTAACTTGCTGAGTTTTAATGGGGTTGTCATCACTGGACTGTTAGCTTAACTTATGAAAATCAAGAAAATGCCTTTTTGTTGCTTCATAAATCCTGATGAACAATAGTCCAACAACAGAAAACAAGCTCTGATTTTGGAATGATTGCTCTCTGTGTATCGCTCGTAATGAAGTATGACGGAAATCGAAGACTTATTGCTTACAGATATTAGCACAGACCCAGATGGCTCAATTTTTTTTTTACCAAAATAGATAATTCTTGAATTATGTGCCTAACAAAGACAAATTCTAGAACTAACGGAAGGCATTTATTATATTAACAAGTGTGTTTTCGATTCCTTCAAAACAGAATGTAATTTAATCTCGGCTTCAGAGACAGATTGGAAATGTTAAATGTCTGCTTTTCAGAAGTGATTTCTGCAGGGAGAAAAGTATTCACCATCAGCTTGAGCTCTGTAACTGGGGGAAAGGATGTTTATCTTAACAGCACAGAAAGGGAGAAGTTGTGGAATATTTTTTCCATTTTCTTTTTCATTTTTTAAGTATAGAGCAGATTGTATATATCCTAGTCCTTCCCCAGGGCAACTTCTGCCTTGCTGAATGTAACTTATTCCACTGTGAGAAAGAATAATTATCTGATAGTGACGGAGACCCTTCTTAGTGTTCTGTACATATAAATGAAAACCTGAAACCTGCCCAGTGGTGTTCATTGTCTTATTTGTTACTCCAGGGACTTGGGTGGGTGTGGCTAGGGTCTAGACTGGAGATTTGTGATTTTCTGGGGCTATCCATAGGCCCCAATAAATAATCAACCTGCAGAGGATGGTCAAAGCTGCAGAGGACTTGGATACAATGCCACATGAGAAGAAGAACAGAAGGATCTGAGGCTGTTTGACTTGGAGAAGAAAGATAACCTTAGGGAAAGGAGAAGGGGTAGAAGAAAGTTGTTGTAGGAGTTAGCAGTGAGTCTCACATAGAGGGGGGCAAGTGGCTCCAGAGGGCACACTGGGACCAATGTCTATTTTCATAAGGGAGAATATTTTTATTCCATTTGAATAATGTCCTAATTCACCTTGCAGAGAGGAGGGTATCCAGGGTGCTGGATTCCATAAGAAGTTCAGGACTTGTGCGTGGGTATAGAATGAGGAGGATGGAGTCAAATGAGATGTGAAAAACAGGCACTGTGTTGTGGCGTGGACCCCAAGTAGTGGGATCCAGCAGGTGACTTCAGAAGGGAATCAAGAGACGCCACATGCGAAGATTCTCATCTGATGGTTACATTTGCAGGGCATGTTACAGAACACCTATAGCCTCACCTGTAGGTAGGAAGGAAGCAGTCAGTGTGCTTCCCCAGTTTGGGTGAGTGTGCTTCCTCATAGTGAGAGCTGTCAAAGAAGATAACTGATGGTCTTGTAAAGAAGTAATTTCTGCTCCTTTTCACATGGAAGCCAGTTGACTGTCTCTGCCGGGGATACTTTGTAGGAGATGCCAGGCTTCAGTGGGACACTTCTGGGGATGACCTCTGAGGTCCTGCCAGTTCTAATTGGCATAAAAATATCTTCCTCATCACCATGATTCATTCATTCAGCACTTATTTATTAAGCCTCTACTATGTCCCAGCCAAAGTGTTAGGCATTGAGGACATGAGGGTGAACACAAAGACACAAGCCCGGCTCTCATGGCGCCTACTGCCTAGTGCTGATTGTTATGAAGTGTGGGTGCTATGGAATGTATGGCAGGTATTTGGATATATTGTCTGATAGGATGAAGATGGACTTCCTGGTGGAGGAAATGTTGAGGGACAAAGAGAGAGAAAAAGATAACTTTATGCAAGGAAAACAGAGTGAATAAAAACACGGAGGAAACAAAAGGCAAGTCCAAACCGTGGAATGACCCTTTAGCTTTAATGTCTGAACGAAGCAAAATGTGGTAGTCAGGGAGAACATAATGGACTTATTTTCACAGCTTAATTGGTTATATTAAATTAAAAGTTGAGGTAGGGGAGGGCAGAGAAAGAATACGTGCCTTTTGATCTAGATTAAAATGATCTGGTAGGGATTAAAAAATGGGGATTATCTTTTACAGGCAGAGTTTGGTTGAATAAAGCAGTGGAGTTTTGGGGGATAGTTTAGAGGGGAATAGCATGAGCCTTCTGGGGCATGGTAGGGGGTATTTAGAGATATCAAGGCAAAAAAAAAAAAATGCACAAAGAGAGATGAGAAGCCTTCTTTCATGCTCTTAACTGGTAAGAAGATAAACTTTCTTCACTTGAAATCTTGTCCAAACCATAACTCAGTCCTGAATGTCTCTCAGGTACAAAAACCCTTAGTTTGGCCAGCCTGCCTTCATGCTTTTGTGCAGGGAGAGCCTGTGGTACAAGTCAATTTGGGATTTTAGAAGGGGAAGAAAAACCCCTCCATTCATTTTGCTTTCTTCTAATACTGCATAGCTTGCAGAGTATTCCACATAATTTGAAGAGGGTTTGGTCATCTTTGCTCAGTAGAGAGGAGTTGAGATTCAGAAATGGGAAATGACTTAACTAAGGTTGCAGCTCCACTTGGAAACAGTGCCACTACACTCCTGATCAGATGGTTCTCATTTTGGCATTTGGTTTCCATTGCTGGGGCCTGAGAAACAATGTTGCTGTTGTTGTTTTCCCAAGAAACACCTGCCCCCTCTAAAATGGAAATATGAAGGGTTAATGAAGGGACAGCCCCCAGGAGGCTGATATCCAATATAGCTGCGTGTCCTTAGAGAAGCACAAGGACTTTTCCTGAGTGAAAGAATAGAGAGGGCCTACCCATAACAATACCTCAGAATGGTTGATAAGCATTTGGTTTTCTATTCTGCGTCTTTTTTTTTTTTTCCCCCCTTTTTTTTATTGTATTGCTGTGGAGTTGAAACTGGCTGAATCAGCACTGAATCATTTAGCAGGAAATGATGAAAACTGTCACTTTCCTCTGTCTGCACAGTAAGACACAGCAAAGAGAGCCCAAGATGATGGAGGGGCCGTCTGACAATGCCTCAGGCCTCAGATTGGATTGCGAATGGGAAGCACCCATAGTCTAATCAGTAGTCATTCCCCCAGGTGGGTCGCAGAGTGTGAATGTGAGGTTGTCCCTGCAGCAAGGACACCTAGTTGACAGACCCACAGAAACCATGAGGTGAGGAGGCAAAAAGACAACCTGCAGGTCCACTGGGAAATCTTGCACCAGAAATTGAACATCTTGAATAATAGGGTAACCTGGACCCCATTTGGTGCTTATGGTAGCTGTGGGAAAGAGTGCCAGCCAAGGGGCTTATTGACAGGGAAGAGCTTTCCTTGGCTTCTCATAAGGAACATGTAACCTTGCTGGAATGCCTTGCTATCTGCTCATTCAGCAGGGGGATGTGAGATGTTTTCACCATCCACTCGTTTTAAAGTGCTCTCAGGATTTGTCATAAAATAACATGGCTTTGTAATGTTTGGCATGTTACTTTACCCTTTGAGCCTCAGTTTCCTCTTTTATAAAATAGAGATGTTAAAACCTATAGCCATAGCGTTATGGGGCTGAATAATGACATAATGAATGTGATGATACTTTGTAAAGTGCACATCATTATATTATTCAGAATCCAGTGTCCTTTGGGGGCACTTCAGAGCCCTTATTCTAGCACTTATCATAAGCAAGCAAACATACAACTCTCCATCTCGCCCCTCCTCGTCCTCAGCTTAATGGCTTTAATGCAACTATGGACATGACCACTGACCTCTGTGCTCCAGTTGAGAAGTGGTATTAATGGGAATGAGACAGGCCCCCAAATCCTGAATTGCTTATGCTTTCTATTAAGCTAAGTGACTTTGTAGCTATGACTATGCATTATTCAGTATTCAAAAGAAAAGTATGCAACATTCTAACCATCCGCATATTTCTGATGGTCCAGATTTTTGGTAAGATTTATATCACAATTTAGAAACAATGTTTCTGGTGTGAGGGAGGAAAGAACAATGGAAAGAGTGTTTGTTTGTTTGTTTGTTTGTTTTTGTAATTGGGCAAGGAGAGGTACAGTCCAGGTAGCTCCTAAGAAGGGATGGTGTGGTGTTAGGAAACATGGCAGGGCTGCTGGAAATACTGGGTGCTCAGTGGGCAATTATGTGATTGGAAGATTTAGCTGGAGTGAAGTTACATTTACTCACAATAATCATTCCAGGAAAGTTCTGCCCACCTACTTTCTCTGTCTCATTCATTATTTAACAAATATTTATCCAACTTCTACTATGAAAGAAATGTCTTTGAAAGATCTAGATGCGCTCAAATGATGACTTCAGTTAGGGTGGTGGCAGTGGAAATAGAATAGAGACGTATATTTGCCACTAATAAATAAATTGGCATGGCTTGCCAATAGATGGAATACAGTTTGTAAGAGGAAAAAATAATCCGAAGAGGGTTTGTGTATTTTTGGCTTAGAAAATGGATAAATGGAGGTAATCTTTACTTAGATGTGAGGGTTGGGGGAGGGACCAGGGAGCAATAGATTTGGGTGGAAAAATTAGAATCAAGAACTCTGTCCTGGGTATACTATATTTGAGATGCCTTTAAGCCATTCAAATGATATAAAAAGTATATGCTTGGGTATACAAGTTTGGAGCTCAGTTGGGAGCACAGTCAAGGCCTTGGAACACAAATATGGCAGTGATTGGCATTTTAATATCTAAATCCAAGGGACTGGATAGGACCACTTAGGGAATGGATGCTGATAGAAAAGAAGACCCAAGGCTGTGATTGTGATATTTAGAAAGAGAAACCAGAAAAGGGGTTGGGAAGGAGTGGCTAGTGAGGTGGCTGGAAAGCCAATGGAGCATGGTGTCATGGAAAGGGAAGTTATTCTAAATAATTCCTAAGGTCCCTTGCAGTGCAAGTTCTCTGTGATTCTTTTTCCCCCTCTTTTATTTCTCTTATTTTTCCTACAGTTTATTTAAAAGGCAAATACAAACTTTGATTAAAAAATTACATGAAAATCTTGTTCAAGAGAAAAAGCAAAATTTCACCTTTACATTAGAGTATTATTGTTTTTTAGCAAATCTTTTTAAAATTTAAAATTTTTATTATTTTATTTCATTTTTCCCTAAGTTATTGGGGTACAGGTGGTATTTCCACTTAGTTACATGAGTAAGTTCTTTAGTGGTGATTTGTGAGATTTTGGTGCACCCATCACTTAAGCAGTACACACTGCACCATATTGTAGTCTTTTACCCCTCGCCTCCGTCCCACTTTCCCCCCAAGTCCCCAAAGTCCATTGTATCATTCTTATGCCTTTGTATCCTCATAGCTTAGCTCCCACAGATCAGTGAGAACATGTGATGTTTGGTTTTCCATTCCTGAGTTACTTCACTGAGAATAATAGTCTCCAGTCTCATCCAGGTCACTACAATGGTGTTAATTCACTCCTTTTTATGGCTGAGTAGTATTCTGTCATATATATATGTATATATATTTGATATATAATATATATGATATGTATCACAGTTTATATATATATGTATATACACACACACATATATATATCACAGTTTCTTTATACATTCATTGACTGATGGGCATTTTGGTTGGTTCCACAATTTTGCAATTGTGAACTGTGCTGGTATAAACATGCATGTGCAAGTATCATTTTTGAATAATGACTTCTTTTCCTCTTGATAGATACCCATTAGTGGGATTGCTGGATCAAATGGTAGTTCTACTTTCAGTTCTTTAAGGAATCTCCACACTTTTTCCCATAGTGGTTGTACTAGTTTACATTCCCACCAGAAGTGTAAAAGTGTTCCCTGATCACTGCGTCCACACCAACATCTACTGTTTTTTGATTTTTTTTATTATGGCCATTCTTGCAGGAGTGAGGTGGTATTGCATTGTGGTTTTGATTTGCATTTCCCTCATCATTAGTGATGTTGAGTGTTTTTCATATGCTTGTGGGCCATCTGTATATCTTCTTTTGGAAATTGTCTATTCATGTCCTTAGCCCACTTTTGATGGGATTTTTTTTTTTCTTATTGATTTGTTTGAGTTTGTTGTAGATTTTGGATATTAGTCCTTTCTCAGGTGTACAGATTGTGAAGATTTTCTCCCACTCTATGGGTTGTCTGTTTACTTTGCTGACTGTCCCTTTTGCTCTGCAAAAGCTTTTCAGTTTAATTAGGTCCCAGCTATTTATCTTTGTTTTTATTGCATTTGCTTTTGGGTTCTTGGTTGTGAAATCCTTGCCAAAGCCAATGCCTAAAAGGGTTTTTCCAATGTTATCTTCTAGAATTTTTATAGTTTCAGGTCTTAGGTTTAAGTCTTTAATCTATTTCGAGTTGATTTTTGTATAAGATGAGAGATGAGGATCCAGTTTCATTCTCCTACGTGGGCTAGCCAATTATCTCATTACAATTTGTTGAAAAGGGTGACCTTTTCCCGCTTTATGTTTTTGTTTGCTTTGTTGAAGATCAGTTGGCTTTAAGTATTTGGGTTTACTTCTGGGCTCTCTATTCCATTCCATTGGTCTATGTGCCTATTTTAATACCAGTACCACCCTGTTTTGGTGACTATGGCCTTATAGTATAGTTTGAAATTAGGTAGTGTGATGCCTCCAGATATGTTCTTTTAGCTTAGTCTTGCTTTGGCTATGCAGGCTCTTTTTTGGTTCCATATGAATTTTAGAATTGTTTTTTCTAACTCTGTGAAGAATGATGATGGTATTGTGATGGGGACTGGATTGAATTTGTAGATTGCTTTTGGCAGTATGGTCATTTTCAGAACATTGATTCTACTCATCCATGAGCATGGGATGTGTTTCCATTTGTTTGTGTCATTTATAATTTCTTTCAGCAGTGTTTTGTAGTTTTCCTTGTAGAGGTCTTTTGACTCCTTTGTCAGGTATATTATTAAGTCCTTTTTTTTTTTTTTTGCAGCTATTGTAAAAGGGGTTGAGTTCTTGATTTGATTCTCTGCTTGATTGCTGTTGGTGTATAGAAGAGCTACTGATTTGTGTATATTAATCTTTTATCTGGAAACTTCGCTGAATTCTTTTATCAGTTCTAGGAGCTTTCTGGGGGAGTCCTTAGGGTTTTCAAGGTAAACAATCATTGTCAGCAAACAGGGACAGTTTGACTTCCTCTTTACCAATTTGGGTGCCGTTTATTTATTTATCTTGTCTGATTGCTCTAGCTAGGACTTCCAGTACTACATTGAAGAGGAGTGGTTAGAGTGGGCATCCTTGTCTTGTTCCCATTCTCAGAGGGAATGCTTTCAACTCTTCCCCATTCAGTATTATGTTGGCTGTGGGTTTGTCATAGATGGTTTTTATTACATTAAGGTATGTTCTTTGTATGCTGATTTTGCTGAGGGCTTAATCATAAAGAGATGCTGGATTTTGTTGAATGCTTTTTCTGCATCTATTGAGATGATGTGATTTAAAAATTCTGTTTATGTGGTGTATCACTTGTATTGACTTGTGTATGTTAAAGTATCCCTGCATCCCTGGTATGAAAACAACTTGATCATGGTGGATTATCTTTTTGATATGTTGTTGGATTCAGTTAGCTAGTATTTTGTTAAGGATTTTAGCATCTGTGTTCATCAAGCATATCGGTCTGTAGTTTTCTTTTTTGGTCGTGTCCTTTCCTGATTTGGGTATTAGGGTGATGCTGGCTTCATAAAATGAATTAGAGAGGATTCCTTATTTTTCTATCTTGTGGAATAGTGTCAAAATGATTGGTACCAATTCTTCCTTGAATGGTAGAATTCCGCTGTGAATCCATCTGGTCCTGGACTTTCTTTGTTAATACTTTCAAAATTACCATTTCAATCTTGCTGCTTATTATTGTTCTGTTCAGGGTATCTAATTCTTCCTGATTTAAGCTAGGAGGGTTGTATTTTTACAGGAACTTGTTAATCTCTTCCAGGTTTTCTAGTTTATGTTTGTAAAGGTGTTTATAGTAGCCTTGAATGATCTTTTGTATTACAGTGGTGTCAGTTGTAATATCTCCTGTTTCATTTCTTAGTGAGGTTATTTGGATTTTCTCTCTTCTTTTCTTGGTTAATTTTGCTGTTGGACTATCAATTTTATTTATCTTTTCAAAGAACCAGCTTTTTGTTTCATTTATCTTTTGTATTTTTTTGTTTCAATTTCATTTAATCTGCTTTGATTTTGGTTATTTCCTTTCTTCTGATGGCTTTGGGTTTAGTTTATTCTTGTTTCTCTAGTTCCTTGAGGTGTGACCATAGATTGTCTGTTTTTGCTCTTTCAGACTTTTTGATGTAGGCATTTAGGGATATGAACTTTCATCTTAGCACCACCTTTGCTACATCCCAGAGGTTTTGATAGGTTGTATCATTATTGTCATTTATTTCAAATAATTTTTTAATTTCCATCTTGATTTCGTTTTTGACCCATTGCTCATTCAGGAGCAGATTATTTAATTTCCATGTATTTCCATGGTTTTCAAAGTTCCTTTTGGAGTTGATTTCCAGCTTTATTCCACTGTGTTCTGAGAGAGTTCTTGATACAATTTCAATTTTCTTAAATTTATTGAGGCTCATTTTATGGCCTATCATATAGTTTATCTTAGAGAAAGTTTCATGTGCTGTTGAATACAATGTGCATTCTGCATTTGATGGATGAAATGTTCTGTATATAACTGTTAAGTCCATTTGTTCCAAGGTATAGTTTAAATCCATTGTTTCTTTGTTGATTTTCTGCCTTGATCACCTTTCTAGCGCTGTCAGTGGAGTATTGAAGTCTCCCACTATTATTGTGTTGCTGCTATGTCATTTCTTAGGTCTATTAGTAAATGTTTTATAAATTTGGGAGCTCCAGTGTTAGGTGCATATATGTTTAGGATTGTGATATTTTCCTGTTGGACAAGGCCTTTTACCATTATATAATGTCCCTCTTTGTCTCTTTTAACTGCTGTTGCTTTAAAGTTTGTTTTGTCTGATGTAAGAATAGCTACCCCTGCTTACTTTTGGTGACCATTTGCATGAAATGCCTTTTTTCACCCCTTTACTTTAAGTTTATGTGAGTCCTTATGTGTTAGGTGAGTCTCCTGAAGGCAGCAGATAGTTGGCTGGTGAGTTCTTATCCATTCTGTAGTTCTGTATCTTTTAAGTGGAGCATTTAGGCCATTTATATTCAATGTTAGCATTGAAATGTGAGGTACTGTTGCATTCATTATGCTCTTTGTTGCCTACCTACTCAGTTTTTTGTTTTTGCTTTTTAACTTGTATTTATATTTTATAGGTCCTGTGTGATTTATGCTTTAAAGAGTTCTGTTTTGATGTGTTTCCAGGATTTGTTTCAAGATTTGGAGCTCCTTTTAGCAGTTCTTGTAGTAGTGGCTTGGTAATGGTGAGTTCTCTCAGCATCTGTTTGTCTGAAAACGACTGTATCTTTCCTTCACATATGATGCTTAGTTTCACTGGACACAAAATTCTTGGCTACTAATTGTTTTGTTTGAGGAGGTTGAAGATAGGGCCCCAACCCCTGCCAGCTTGTAGGGTTTCTGCTGAGAAATCTGCTGTTAATCTTCTAGGTTTTCCTTTATAGGTTACCTGGTGCTTCTGTCTCACAGCTCTTAAGATCCTTTCCTTTGTCTCAATGTGTCCAGAATTGGTGGGTTCTTGGTCTTACTGACTTCAAGAATGAAGCCATGGACCCTCGCAGTGAGTGTTACAGTTCTTAAAGATGGTGTGTCTGGAGTTTGTTCCTTTAGACGTTCAGATGTGTCTGGAGCTTTTTCCTTCTGGTGGGTTCGTCGTCTCGCTGTCAGGAGTGAAGCTGCAGACCTTTGTGGTGAGTGTTACAGCTCTTAAAGGCAGC
This sequence comes from Piliocolobus tephrosceles, assembly GCF_002776525.5. Classification (NCBI taxonomy): domain Eukaryota; kingdom Metazoa; phylum Chordata; class Mammalia; order Primates; family Cercopithecidae; genus Piliocolobus; species Piliocolobus tephrosceles. The sequence goes on from NC_045434.1 coordinate 65,232,059, forward strand.
ACATCTGGAGTTGTTTGTTCTTCCCGGTGGGTTCGTGATCTCTTTGGCTTCAGGAGTGAAGCTGCAGACCTTTGCGGTGAGTGTTACAGCTCATAAAGGTAGTATGAACCCAAAGAGTGAGCAGCAGCAAGATTTATTGCAAAGAATGCAAGAACAAAGCTTCCACAGTGTGGAACAGGACCCAAGAGGGGTGCCACTGCTGGCTCTGGCAACCTGCTTTTATTCCCTTATCTGACCCCACCCACATCCTGCTGATTGGTCTGTTTTACAGAGAGCTGATTGGTCCATTTTGACAGAGTACTGATTGGTGCATTTACAATCCTTGAGCTAGACAGAGTCACAGAGTGCTAGTTAGCTAGGTACAGAGTTAGCTAGATACAGAGTACCAATTGGTGTATTCACAAACCCTGAGCTAGACACAAAGTGCTGATTGGTGTATTTACAAACCCTGAGCTAGACACAGAGTGCTGATTGGTGTATTTACAATCCTTGAGCTAGACACAGAGTGCTAGAGGGAAAAGTTCTCCAAGTCCCCACTAGGTTAGCTAGATACAGAGTGCTGACTGGTGCACATACAATCCTTGAGCTAGACAGAGTCACAGAGTGCTAGTTAGCTAGATACACAGTTAGCTAGATACAGAGTGCTGATTGGTACATTTACAATCCTTGAGAAAAGTTTTCCAAGTCCCCATCTGGTTCAGGAGCTCAGCTGGCTTCACCCAGTGGATCCTGCACCAGAGCTGCAGGCAGAGCTGCCCACCAGTCCCCAGCCGCTCCTGCACTCCTCAGCCCTCCTGCTGGCCATGGGACCGGGCACCATGGAGCAGGGGCGTAGGGGAGGCTCAGGCTAGGCCGAAGCCCACCGCAGGTGGGGGAGCTCAGACATGGAGGGCTGCAGGTCCAGAGCCCTGCCCCGTGGGGAGGCAGCTAAGACCCTGCCAGAATTTGAGTGGGGCGCAGGCGGGCCGCACTGCTTGGAGAACTGGCACAACCTCCACAGCTGCTGGCCCGGGTCCTAAGCCACTGTCTGCCCTGGGCCTGCCGCGGCAGCTGGCCACTCCGTGTGGGAGCCCACCGAGCCTCACACTGGCCCGCTAACGCAGCCCTGGTTCCCCGAACTCCCCACCCCCCAAACCGCGCCTCTCCCTCCACACATCTGGGCAGGCAGAGGGAGGAGGGCTCCGGCCTCAGAGAGGGGCTCACGCAGTGCGGTGGCAGGCTGAAGGGCTCCTCAAGTGCCGCCAGAGTGGACACGGAGGCAGAGGAGGCACTGAGAGTGAGGGCTGCTAGCACATTGTCACCTCTCATTAACTTTGGATAACTTGATGACAATGTGCCTAGGCCAAGATGTATTTGTGATGAATTACCCAGGTGTTCTCTGTGCTTCTTGTATTTGCATGTCTAGGTCTCTAGCAAGGCTAGGGAACTTTCCTTGATTATTCCCCCAAATATGTTTTCCAAGCTTTTAGAATTTTCTTCTTCCTCATAATTATTCTCATGTTGTTTAACATAATCCCAGACTTCTTTGGGGCTTTGTTAATATTTTCTTGTTTCCTGAATTTTTAATTTTTTTTTTTTTTTCTTTAAGCTATCTATTTCCTTGACTATTTCTCCCTTCACTTCTTAGATCATTTTTTGGATTTCCTTGCATTGGGCTTCACCTTATCTGATCCCTCCCTGATTAGCTTAATAACTAACCTCTTGAATTATTTTTCAGGTAAATCAGGGACTTCTTATTGGTTTGGATCAATGAATGGTGAACTAGTGTAATTTTGGGGAGGTGTTGAAGAGCCTTGTTTTGTCTTATTACCAGGGTTGATTTTCTGGTCCCTTCTCGTTTGGGTAGGCTCTGTCAGAGGGAGGGTCTAGGGCTGAAGGCTGTTGTTCAGATTCTTTTGTCTCACAGCGTAGTAGGATAAGCCACAGACAAAACCCCTCAGATGTGGAGTTAAAGAAGGAAAGGCTTTATTCAGCTGGGAGCTTTAGCAAGACTCAGGTCTCCAAAAACCGAGCTCCCCGAGTGTACAATTCCTGTCCCTTTTAAGGACTTACAACTCTAAGGGGGTCTATGTGAGAGGGTCATGATCGATTGAGCAAGCAGCGGGTATGTGACTGGGGGCTGCATGCACCAGTAATCAGAACAAAACAGAACAGGATGGGGATTTTTAATAATGCTTTTCCATACAATGTCTGGAATCTATAGGTAATGTAACTGGTTAGGTCAGAGGTCAATCTTTAACTACCAGGCCCAGGGTGTGGTGCCGTGCTGTCTGCCTGTGGATTTCATTTCTGCCTTTTAGTGTTTACTTCTTCTTTGGAGGCAGAAATTGGGCATAACACAATATGAGAGGTGGTCTCCTCCCTTAACAGGATATTGATGTAGTATTCCCTTGATGTAGTATTCTCCCCCTTTTCCTGTGGATGTGGCTTCCTGTGAGTTGAACTGCAGTGATTGTTGTCTCTCTTGTAGGTCTAGCCATCCAGCAAGTCTACCCAGTTCCAGGCTGGTACCAGGGATTGTCTGCACAGAGTCCTGTGATGTGAACCATCTGTGGGTCTCTCAGCCTTGGATACCAGCGTCTGCTCTGGTGGAGGTGGCAGAGGGTGCATTGGACTCCATGCAAAAAATAATGCTCTATTTTTGTTCTGGTTGGCCTCCTGACAGGAGGTGTCACTTTTCAGAAAGCATTAGCTGTAGCAGTGTGGAGAGGGACCGGTGATGGGTGGGGCCCTAGAACTCCCAAGATTATATGCCCTTTGTCTTCCACTACTGGGGTGAGAAGGGAAGGCCCATCAGGTAGGGGCTGGGCTAGGTGTATCTGAGTTCAGACTCTCCTTGGACTGGTCTTGCTGTCGCTGCTGTAGGAGATGAGGGTGAGATTCCCAGGTCACTGGAGTTGTGTACCTAGGAGGATTATGGCTGCCTCTGCTGAGTCATGCAGGTTGTCAAGGAAGGGCAGTCAGGGAAGTGGCAGTCACAGGCCTCACCCAGCTCCCACACAAACCAAAGGGCTGGTCTCACCTCCCACCGTGCCCTGCCGCAACAGCCCTGAGTCTATTTCCAGGTAGAGGGCCAGACGGGCTTGAAAACTTGCCGATGCTTTCCGCCTCCTTGAGTATATTTGGGGTTTCTCCCAGGTCCTGCAGTAGCAGTATGCTTCCTTCAGAGGGTCTGTGGGTCCTCTCAGGATTGCTGGTTTGTTCTTGCAGTCGATTTGGAGCTAAAATTCACAGTGCAAACCTCTGCATGCTGCTCTGTTCCGAGCTGCAATCTAGTCCTTCCTCCCATCTGCCATGATCCCAAAATCCCCCTCTCTGTGGTTCTTGCTGCCCTTTGCATTACTTCTTTCCTTCTTGATTGCACAGGCTGATAGTCTAGGAACTTGGACTTCTGCCTGTCTCTGGAAAGGGGCCCCAGGCTGTCCAGAGTAACAAATTACCTGCTTATCATAGTTGACACCGCTACCATTCTACTTTATTATTTCCGGCTATTATTTTCCCTGACTTTTGGGAAACTGACTGCAGCCTTTTATCTAGATGCTCACACTCCATCGCTGCTCCACCACCTCCTCTGTATACTTGTCTCCCACCTTTCTGCGTGGGCTGCCCTGCCTTCTCCACAAAGCAAGTCTTTATCCACTTCATCTAGTTTATCTGCTGAGAGTCCTCAAGGTTCAGTTGTTTCTCCATTGCTATTTGCAATTTATCTGATTCTAAACCTGACATTATATCTCACTGTGATATACAGTTGTCTGGCTATTGTTTATCCAATGCAAGTATATTATTCTGCATCCACTTTTTTTCTTGCTTTTCCAAGTTGGGAACCATGTCTGTAATATCACAAAATCTGATGTCTGCAAATCATCCCCATAACTGCAGAGATAAGACAGGACTCATTACCATTCATGTTACCCTCACTTGGGGAGAACTCAGATCAAATTTCTTTACCCTTGGATAACACTTTTCTTTAATTTTAAACTTGTCCTCTCTCTCTCTCTCTCTCTCTCTCTCTCTCTCATTCTCTCTCACTCACTTTTGTATCCTCTTTGAATTCAAGACATTTCATTCACCTCCCACAGCTTGCTTCTCTGATTGGAAGACCATTTCTACTGGTGGCAGGCATAGTGTAAATATTTTGTTTTTGAGGTTTGTTCAGTAAGGACTGTTCGGACTGAAGATGAAATGCCAGCCAAAGTCCCTGTGTGTGAAGAACATCGTGTTCAGCCTTTTACTCCCAAGGCAAATTATTTGCTTAAGTAAGGGTTTCTTCCTTGATTACAGTCCTTATTATTGAGATCTTGTCTGAATTTCCCAGGTGTGTTTTGAATTTCACAATCTCGCTCTGTAATCCACAGAGCTAGTCTCAGAAAATAGATTTGCATATGCCCCCAGCTCTGACGGAGACAGAGTCCTTCCCTAGACAAATAGCCCTGGGAATTAAGGGCTAAACAGAAACACAGTATCTGGGCATGCTAATTATTATTATTATTTTTGACTGAGGACATTGGCTGGCTCTTAATAGATACATCTATTAGGTGTCATACTGTTTGTCTTGGGACATTGCTTCTCCTGATTTATAAGATTTTAGAGGAGAATGAAAAAACTAGGTGAAAATACAATAAGTAATATTTGGTTTAGGCATTTAAGGAAAACACATTAAGCACCTATGATGTGCCAATCAATGTGCCAGGCACAGGAACACAAGGGCGAATAAGAAAGTAGTCAGTCTTTAAGCATCTTCATGTGTAGTGGGAGAAAGAGACATGCCAACAAGCAATTATAACATGTTGATACATTCTCTGACAGACCTCTGCAAAATGCCATGGGAGTCCAGAAGATGAAGTTATAAATTTCCCAGGGGTACTAGGGACAGTGTGTCAAAAAGTGAGCCTTGCGAATGACGGAGTGTTTCAGATAGGGAAGGTGAGGACTGCATTCAGGCATAAGTAGCTCTGAGTGTGGAGGAATGGCGAGCTGGGTTGTGGAACTGGACAAAAGGCGAGAGTGAGGGCAGGGGAGAGAGGGCAGAGGCCTGGCTGGATAGGGAAATTAGAGGCTGGCAGTATCACAGCTCCCCCTATGTGAATATCAGGTATCAGGTTCAGAGCGCTCCCCAAAAGACAAGGGAAGGGAGAGATGGTGGACCTTCCAAAGGGACATCAGCAGAAGATTCTGACTTTCTCTTCTTTTGGAATTACAGTCCATTCCAGGCTCAGATGTCTGTCCTCATGCTGCCTTTCCTACTCAGTGGCCACAGGTCTGGGGGCTAACCAATGAATGGACTTGTTCTTGATCTTGCTTCATGACATCTGTTTCTGTTTAGACAACCCCATCTTCTTTCGTTCATTTTATTTTTTTTAAGTTCTACTGATCTAACCATGGCCTCTTTTATATCCTGTTTCAGTTGAGGCCCTGCTTTCATCTTCTCCACTGGCATTTCAGGCCTTTGCCCAGCTAACCAGTAACCATATATGCCAACGCTAGGTACCATCCTGGAAAGAGAGGATCAGACAGGATGGGCAAAGGCGTGTCTTAATAAGGGCTATTGATATCTACTTATAAGAGAAAAACGGATCTGGTTTCTATAACCTCATCAAGAGACATGTTATTCAGGATGGGATTAGGTGGGGGAAGGTGAGGAGCTAATAGTAACTACATCTGAAAGGAGAGGTGTGTGACATTACCATGACAAACGGTAGAGGAGAGGTGGAGATGCTAGGGTATGGGAGCTTTTAACAATTGCTACATATGAATAATATTGGGAGATTATGTGAAATTATTGGGAGTAGTGTGAAAGAGAAGCGTAAAATTGGAAAATAATAGGTTTGGTGAATTATAGCACTTAGTATTTTTCTCTGTCATTACCTTCCCTCCTTCCACCCCCTCAGTCATATCAAAAGTATCAAAAGCAGGTATGCAGAATGCAAGAAGGTGGGAAGAATGACAATCTTATTTTCTCGATCCCTGGATCCCAAAGCATATTAAAAATGTTAAACCAGCAGTTTGCTCATAGAGACAGAAGCCAACTGTGGGGTGAAATTGCATCAGTAGGGACATGAGGCTAGACTTGAGAAAAATAGGGTTGCAAGGCACTAAAATAACAGAGGGAGGGCATTAGAGTTCCCTCTGTGGAAATCTGTTAGAAGAGGAGAGAAAACCATCTGTCTGGAACAGTGTAAATATAGTCATGCTTATGCCCAGGGGATGGACTTATTTTTTCCTTTTAAGCAATTTTAACTACAAGTTTTATGTGAAAACACTATTGAAGTACAAGAGAGTACTTAGTATTCTGTTTTGGTTTGTTATTATTTTATTATCTAACATTGTACAATTAGCATTTTCCACATTTCTACATGGTCTTCACAGTTATTTTAATGGATGCATAATATCCCAGTATATTGTAGAATTGCTAATTTAATAATATATCTGGTATTAGCTCTGTATATCCATTGTTGGCCCAATATTTGAGTATTTTATGGACTTATTTAATTCCTCTGCACGGTTCAAATTAGTCTGCCTTTCCTTTCCCAAATGTTCCTAAACTTCTCCCTGCAACCACCCCGACAACCACCAACAGAATGCCCTTTCGACTTCATCTCTACTGGCCTATAGGGAGGAAACACGGGTGGTGGTAAAGGCTTTGCTGTCAGGTCAGAATCAGGTTTCGCATTTTTATTATTTACTAGTTTGGGGATCCGGTGACACTGGGCACATTATTTCATCTTGTGAGCTTCAATTTCTTCATCTGGAGAATGTCTATAATTATATGTATCTTGAACGGTTGTGTAAGAATTAACAACAATATTTATAAAGTGCTGGCTACACAATAGATGCCTGGACAGTCTGATTACTGGGGACCCCACGGCAAAGAAAGTCGTCTTCTTACATCCAATTAAAAGCACATCGAGGGCAGGAATCTTATTTTATTCACCTCCGAATCCCCCAATGGTGCAGAGGGCTTTATATGATTCATGCTCGTTAGTTGATTATGTAGATCTTTGCTGAATATCTGCCTTCAAGGACAATGTTGTCAACTTGTATATGATTAGTGTAGAGTGGATGGGTGTTAGGGGCAGATGGAGTGGAGGAGGTAGGGCTGTTGAGCAGGTACTTTCTGAGTTTCTGAACTCTTGCGCCTCCTGCTGGCAGCCAACAGGTTCTAAAATGGCGGCAGCTCATGGCCCAGTATGGGTCTGCAGCTCCACCTGTTGCGAAGGCAATCACCAGGCGGGGCAACTGGCAGCTCTATGCAATAACTACCTTTTATCAGAGGCTGCCTGAAGGCCCAGCATGCATATTCAGTGTGTCTTTCACACCACGACAATTTTAGAGACCAGGTGCACCAAAGATGCACAGGCAGATGAGAAATGGAGAGGGGAGGAGGGAACCAACCCACAAACAAACCCGATTTCTCTGCTCCTCACAAAACATTTGCTTTTTACAAGCACACAGATAAATCCCCAGCAGCATAGGGAGTGCCGAGAGGGAAGCTGGCATTTGAAAGGCTTGCAGTATCAGCTAATTGGTCTCAAACCTAAATCATAAAAAGATCTGTAATTATGCTGTTCAGAATTAACACAGAAGACTGTTGGGTTGGTGGTGGTGGAGAGAGGGAGGGGCGACGATGGGAGAAAGAGTCCGTTTTTTAAGTGAATTTATACTATGATAAGACCTGTCGCGGGTGAGTAATAAAAATGGCGATGCTAAGTTAAGCCTTGTGTTATCCTGTTTGCTCAGATGCTGCTTATGCCAGCTGTAGCCAGCAGAAAGCACTTTTCAATTTATTTTTATGACTCTTCTCTAAAAGCATTCCATTAAAGGAATATTACTCTGTATGAAGTTTTGAGGCACCAGTGGCAGTTTATTTGCTTGTTGTGCTGGAAAGGAATAAACAGTTATCTGTGGTACCCATTATTTCGGTTTTGTCTTCCTCACACTCCAGTTAAGGGTCAAATGTGGATTCTGCCATGTACCCTTCTATTGAGTGCGCCTCCTCCATTGGGTTTGGCTGAATCTGGGTCACATTTCGGCGCAGTCCGGTGATCAGAACCGCTGAGTCTTGAGTTTGCGACTTGCTTGAGTAATTTCCGCCATCCCATTGGTGAGATGAAACTCCTGCAGCGACGCCGCTTGTTTGCAGGGGCCGAGCGGAGCCAGGCAGGGAGACATCTCCTAACGTGGAGCCTATTCTCTCTCTCTAGCTTGTCAGACTCGATTATTTGGTTCCTTTGGCAACGTATTCTACAGAAGCTGTGATGTGCAAATAGGAGAATGGTCTCTTTCTCTCACACACATAAAATGGGTCTAGAGGGACAACATGGCACAGTGGTTGAGAGTACAGCTTTTCGAGTCATATTCCTAAGGTTTGAAATTTAATCCTGTCGACATAACATCTGCTATCTTAGGCAAGTTACCTAAGCTCTCTGCATCTTGTTTCCTAACCTACAAAATAGGGATATAAATAGTTCCCACTTCACAGGGTTTTTGTGATAATTAAATGAGATCATAGATGTAAAGTGCTTAAAACCATGGATGTCACATAGTAGGTGCTATTTGTGTAAGTATTAGTCATTCTGTTGTTAATATTACTGCTGAGATCTCAACAAATGTTAAGAGGATACTGGGTTTTTTTTTTTTTTTTTTTTCTCTGATTTTACGACTAGCTTGTATCACCTTAAAATCATCACTTATCTTCTCTGAGAAAATAATTCAGCCCTGTTCTCATTCATGGAGGGATATGAAGACCAGCAAAATGCAAAAGTCATGATACATGTTTGGCCTTATGATTATTTATGATGTCTTTATAACCCAGATGAATACAATGCTAACTGATGGTGTCAGCATGGTCATTAGTGTCTAAGCATATTTTCAAGATCTATTATTGGGACATGAATTTACTCATGTTGTGGGTTGTTACTTAAGTAATAGAATCTTAGAGTTGGAAGAGATCTTAGGAGCCATGGACTTTTTATTTTTAGCCAGGCATGCCTCCTATAACAGCTGCAATTTGTGGCAGGCTACAACCTATGCTATCATGGGTCCTTTAATGGTGGATTCACTCTTGCAAGCTCATCTCTCCTAGTTCTAGATGACAGAATGCTCTCCTTAAACTTAACTGAAATCTTCTTCCCCCTAGCTTTCATATAGCTGTGTTGGTTCTACTCCATGAACCTTCCCAGAATAAGCGTAATTCCTTTCCTCATGACAGCTCCTTACGTATTTGCAGACAGCAGTTCTTCTAAGGTCATTTCTGTTCCTGGCCAAGTTCCTCCAAACATTCCTTATATGCCACAATGTCCAGACCCTTTGTCCTGATGAATGAATTGTATCCACATTGGCAATATCTTTCATATAATAGTATTCTCGAAGCTGAATACAGAATTCTGGTCATTGCTGGGCCTTCTTAGATTGTGATGTTCTTCTATCAGTGTCACCAAAGATGGTTCTCACCTCTTTGATTGCTACGCAACCTTGGTCAAATCACTCATGCTTTGAGACCAAATCCCCCTTCTATTGAATGGGAGCAATAAAATTTACACCGTGCAGCCATCAAAGGATTTGGGTGAGCTTCAAAGGTGAACAATATATGAAGGGTTTTGATATAGCACAAAAATGAGAGTTTGAGTTCAGTTGTACTGATACTGAGCTTATATAGTCTGCTACAAACCTTGTTATTTTTCCTCTATAAGTACTGCAACTAGCCCACTTATTTTGTCACACTTATAACTGTAAGGTTTCATTCGTTAGCTTTTCTTGACATTCCAGTTTGCAGAGAATCTTGGTTTTGCCAACCAGTGTACTGGCCATCACTTTCTGCTTTGTGTGATCTACCAGTTCAAGAAGTGTGGATTCTGTGGTTTTACCTAAATGATAAATACAAATGTTGAACATTTTCCTTCACAAGAACTCTTCAGTTAGCTTCTCCCTATTTACAACATATACAGCTAAAAATAACAACGACCTCTTCCTTTTATCTCTCCTCATCCCAAACATGTTTCTCTCACAAAAGCAGTTTCTATATTGCTGTAAACATATTTAGGTAAATACCTTAGCATTTTCTGTAAATTATAAACTTCTTAAGGACTGGGAATGTGCTGAATTATTGTGTGGTTCCCAAAGACAATGACACTGTCTTGCACATATCAGGCAACCACTTGAAGGCAAGAATATAGGGCTAAGGACAGAGTTTTTACATCCCCCCAAAGAGGACTCTCCACTAATTATGCCATCATCAAGCACTTATTTGTGTTGTATTTTTTGATTAATGTAAAGAGTGCTATAACGATTATCTTCTGTTAAATCCAAAGTTATGATGGGGCTGAGATGTTACTTGACTTGCAAGCCAACCTTCCTGTGTAGGTACGTGTGTGTGTACACACACACACACACACACTAACGGGAACACCAGACCTCTGCATTAGAGAACAGACCAGTTCCTCCTAGAACATCTTAGTGCTGGTTCCCTGTGCCCCAATCAAGCACAGACTGGTGTGACAAGGGCCTGATAATACCTGTGCACATAGTGGGGTCACACCACAGAGGAGAAGCCCCAAATTCATGAGGCTTGAAACTTCTACAGTATATCTGGCACATCTGCACTCATCTAATTCCAGAAAGAGAGAGAGAGAGAGAAAAAAAGAGAAAGAGAGAGAGAGAAAGAGAAAGAAAGAGAAAGAGAGAGAGATTCGCTCTGAGGCAGAGAGAAGGAACTCTACTTACCACTCCTAGAATATAAGAAAATAACAAAATAGCTCTGGAGGAATGAGTCTTTTTAAATATCTCTGTAGGTATGCACTGTCTCTAATCGAATGTTTACCACTGTTTGCCATTGAATCCTCTCTTTAACCTGGGTTTGCAAGAAAGCTCAAACCATGCAGAAAGGGTATTCCTGGAGAGCTATTTCCCAATATCTTCTGCAAGTAAGCCACCTTAAGTAGCTATGCACATACTCTAAGATATTATCTGTGCCGAAAATATTTTATGTTCTTATTTGAGGATGGCTTATAGATCCAGTGTTACATTGTTTTTACTTGAGTGTGTGTGTGTGTGTGTGTGTGTGTGTATATATATATATATATATTTTTTTTTTTTTTGCTTTAAGAGAATCACCAGTAGTAAATTTTAAGTCCCCAGAATAATAATTTTGACCTAGTGGGGTAAGTAAAGTAGCGGACAAGTTAGGTAATATAAAAATATCAGTAAAAGTAAAGTCACAACATTATGTCAAAAATTAAGATTTACTGCCAGCTAAAACAACTTCTCTTTTAGGCCTTGAAAACTGGCTGCAAACGTTACAAAAAAGCAAAACAGCAGCATTGCTGGAAAAAATGATGCAGCTCTACAATGATATCTTTAAAGTTTTAGTAGTACTTCGGTTGTACAATTTCTGCTTGCCTTTTTTTTAAAAAAATAAAATAAGTAATATTGCCACTATAGTACTTACATTTCCAAAGCCTTACCCAACACTGTGTTTGCTAGGCACTATGAAAGATGCAAAATAAATAGTATTACTGGGTCTGCAGGAGTATTTCAGTCTAATTGGGAATATTACAGTCTAGTTGGGAGGATAAAAATAAATCCATGAACCAAATAGAAATATGTAAAATAGTATGGGATATATAGGTTTGGAGAGGTTCAGTGTAAAGAAATTTTCAGGGCTGGTAATATATTTAACAGGAACAAGCACAAGATTGGGGAGCTGGAAAGTAGCGATGTGCAGAGGAGACAGTGTTGGGCACCTTTTCTGTTTGCCAAAAGAGTGGAGGAGGGCTTCCTTTTACCACGGGCATTAATTTCTCCAGAGTCCCCAAATAAAACAGAATTCCTCATGTTCTCGAGAAACTGTCCATACTTCGAAACAGGCTATTGTAGGGGCAGACAAGACATGGGGAATTTGGTGTGAGATTAAAATAAGCAGGGGTGGGATGATAAGAAGTTCACAGGAGCAGAGTGAACTGTGAGACACAGCAAACAGAAAGGAAAATATAATCAGAGAATTGAGAGGATAACTTTTGTAGCAAATACGTGAGACTTCCTTGTTCAGATCCAAATGAAAATTCACTTAAAGTAACTGTTGCCCAATAAAAGTTAGAAAAGCATGGAGCAAATTGCTTCTCCTCAGACCTTTCAATTTCTTTATGCACTGATTAGTGTTTTGTTTTTTATTTTTTGCCTGCATTGTAGTCCATGTATTTTCTGCTTTATGCTTTTACTTGATTTTTTCCCCTTAGCCCTGGCTCCCTTCCTTTGATTACCAACTTTAGATAGCAGCTTATACAATTAGAACAGGAGGCTGGAGATTCATCTCCTCTGGACTGTAAAGAGGACAAATCTCTCTCAACTCTTTGGTTAGAAAATACAATTAAGTATATGCCCAGGTGTGGTGGCTCATGCCTGTAATCCCAGCACTTTGTGAGGCTGAGGCAGGTGGATCATCTGAGGTCAGGAGTTGGAGACCAACATGGTGAAACCCTATCTCTCCTAAAAATACAAAAGTTAGCTGGGTGTGGGTGTGGTGGTGGGTGCCTGTAGTCCAAGCTACTCCAGAGGCTGAGGCAGGAGAATCACTGGAACCCAGCAGGCAGAGGTTGCAGTGAGCCGAGATCACAAGATTACACTTCGGCCTGGGCAACAAGACCGAAATTCCATCTAGAAAGAAAGAGAGAAAGAGAGAAAGAGAGAGAGAGAGAGAAAGAGAGAGAGAGAGAAAGAGAGAGAGAGAGAAAGAGAGAAAGAAAGAAAGAAAAAGAAAGAAAGAAAAAGAAAGAAAGAAAGAAAGAAAGAAAGAAAGAAAGAAAGAAAGAAAGAAAGAAAGAAAGAAAGAAAGAAAATACAATTAAGTGGACTGGAGTGTGCTCTCTCCGAAGAAAATTGGCTGAATTAAGATGTGAGTATCCTAGAAGCTGAACCAATAAAAATCAATCATTCCCATCCCTGGGGAAATGGCACTAGGGGAAAAGTTTGCTTTGCTATCTCTGTGCTGTGGACAAAATATGTGTGATTCTTACCCAATCAATAGACATCTCTAAAATGAAAGATTGAAGCCATCAAGAGTTGTAACATCTCTAAGATGAGAAATGTTTGTGAGAATTGTCTCCACTAAATGTCAACTCCTCTCCCTCAGCCCCATCTAAGTGTTTGCATAGCCTTGGAGTTGTGTTGTCTGTTTGATCAAGCTAAGAATTCTTGAGGAATCTTCAAGTCTGTATGAGACACTTAGCAGAAAACAACTAGCTGAATGAGTCACAAGCTCACCAGGCTGTGGAGTCATGGTGTCCATTTCTTGTGTTTTTTTTAACCTAGAAGATTTGATGCTACTCTGCGCCTAAGTACCTCAGAAAACAATATTGCATTCTCCCTGAGCTACCCAGTGCCAGAGTCAAAGGATTCTCACTGTGAAAAATGTTGTCCATATATTTAGTCTTGCTATTCAATTTCTTAATCCCAATTATACAGTGCTCTTTACTCTGAGGTCGTGCTGGGACCACAGCTGGTTATGTGCCATATGGAACGTGACATTTCTTGGGGGGATAAATTAATGAATCTGCTACTAAATTCTTAAAATCATTTTGTTAGTCCCAGCCTCTGTTTTAATATAGTGGGTTGTTGCATAAAAATCTGCAACCATATACCTGTAGCTTGTTTTCCTAATGCTGGTCTTTTTAAAATGATTAGTTGGATTATCCTTTGAGTGAAAAAAGGTGCGTCTCTCCCACTTCCTCACAACACTCAGAGAACCTGTATTCAACTTCCAGTTTTATGCTTGGCCAACTACTCTTTCTTTTTAGTTGTGTTAAAATATACATAACACAAAATTTATCATTTTAACCATTTTTAAGCATACAGTTCATTGATCCTAAATACATTTACATTATTGTACAATCATTACCACTCCAGGACTTTTTCATCATCCCAAATTGAAATGCTGTACTCAGTAAATGATAATGTCTCAATTGCCCCCTTCCTCTAGGCTCTGGCAGCCACCATACTATTTTCTGTCTCAGTGGATGTGATTACTCTAGGTACCTCATATAAGTGTACTCATGCAATATTTGTCCTTTTTAAAATGTTAAGTTCCAGGGTACATGTGCAGGATGTGTAGGTTTGTTACATAGAAAGGTGTTCCATAGTGGTTTGCTGCAGTTATCAACCCATCACCTAGGTATTAAGCCCAGCATGCATTAGCTATTTTTCCTCATGCTCTCCCTCCCTGGCACCCCTACTCCCAAAAGGTCTCAGTGTTTGCTGGTTGTTCCCCTCCCTGTGTCCATGCTTTCTCATCTTTCAACTCCCACTTATAAGTGAGAACATGTGGTGTTTGGTTTTCTGTTCCTGTGTTAGTTTGCTGAGGATAATGGCTTCAGACTCCATCCATGTCCCTGTAAAGCACATGATCTTGTTCCTTTTTATGGCTGCATAGTATTCCATATTGTATATGCACCACATTTTATTTATCCAGTCTATCATTGATGAGCATTTGGGTTGATTCCATATCTTTTCTATCATGAATAGTGCTGCAATGAACATATGTGTATATGTGTGCATGTATCTTTATAATAGAATGATTTACATTACTTTGGTATGTACCTAGTAATAAGATTGCTGGGTCAAATGGACAGTTGTCACACTGTCTCCCACAATGGTTGAAATAATTTACATTCCCACCCATAGTGTAGAAGTGTTCCTATTTCTTCACAGCCTCACCAGCATCTGTTGTTTCTTGAATATTTGTCCTTTTATGTCTGGCTTATTTAACGTAATGTCTTTAAGGTTCATCCATGTTGTAGCATGTGTCAGAATTTCATTCCTTTTCAATGTTGAATAATACTCCATTGTATGTATCTACTACATTTTGTTTATCCACTCATCTGTTGATGGACATTTGGGTTGTTTCCACATTTTGGCTTTTGGGAATAATGCTGCTATGAGCGATGGTATACAACTATCTCTTAGAGTCCCTGCTTTTAATTATTTTGGGTATATATCTGGAACTGGGATTGCTGTATCATTTGGTAATTCTGTTTAATGTTTTGAAGAACTGCCATACTGTTTGTCACAGTGGCTATACCAGGGTTTTAATTTTTCTACACTCTCTCCAACACTTATCTTCTCTGTGTGTGTGTATGTATGTGTATGTGTGTGTGTATTATATAATAGTCATCCTAAAGGCCAACTACTCTTTAATTTGTGGGAATTCACAAAATCCTTTCACACAGCCTTCTTCTCCATCATTTTTAACACTTACCTTCTTAGATAAATAACAGTTTTTGGTTTAGGTCCATGAAAAATTCTCCCTATTTTTCCTCCTTACTCTGGTAACCTCACCTTGGTGTCCTGTTAGGGAACAATACTTGGTCATATCTTTGTTAGCTGTGTGGCTTCCAGGCACCAAGGTCACTGTGGTGACACCTCCAGCTGAGTTTCTTTTTACCTCATTTTCTAAATTGTCTTCCATGTTTCTTTTGTGATGTTCCATCTCAACATGTTTAAAACTGAATTCATTATTCTGGCACCATAACATACAATCTATGTGATTTTGGCAAACAATTTAACCTAAGCTTAGTTTCCTTGATTGAAAAGGGAATAAAAAATATTGCCTAGGGCTCAGCATTTTGTGCTAAAGCTGATAGGGTTCATAGAGTGATTGACACAGTGATTGGCACATAGCGATTTTTCAATAATTGGTAGCTATTATTGTTGTTAATTTTTCTCCTAACTGGATACATGTCTTTATTTTTCCATTTTTTATTAGTCATGCCAGTCTTCTGTAAGTAATGTAGGCTATACAGGTGTTAGTAAGCCTGCTTTTCATACCACTCTCCTATCCACTTCAAAAATTTCAATGATCACTCCAAATAATCAATTATCAACATTTATTGCATTATAATAACCTTTTAATGAATTGTTACTTTAGCAAAAGTTTGCTGAGTCCCTGAGACATTGACTCCAGCCTCATCCTCCCTTAGTTTATCCTGCTCTCCACTAATAGATTCAGTTTCCTAAAATAGTCTTTTCAACTGATCATTCATATTTTCACAATGCTTCATTGAGTTCCAACCTTTATTACCTGGAGGTCATGCACACATTCTGTCTCTCCAATCACAGTCGAGGATTCTTTGTGAAATCCTTGAAACTAGGAAAGGACTCATGATTCTCTAGTTATCCCCATAGTATAGACTTATGGAACTCTCTGAATCCTTTTACTTTCCTTTGAGGTGGCCAATCATTCTCTTAGCCTTGTTGAATCATCTTCTTAAGTGAGAAAGTGAGAGTCCTTTTTTTTTCTCTCTGTCTCTCTCTTTGGCCCTTCCATTGCTATATCAAGGACTCCAGGGCTTAAAGTTTAATTCACTGTTCATTGAGTCTCTAGTGAACTTCTGACATCCAGTTCACCTATGATTGCCATGTGGATCACAGGCTCCCAGATCACAGGAGAGAGTCCCTTGGCCATGAAAAAGAAGAGGAAATGACTTATATCCCCCCATCCTCTCCTACCTCCTGACTGCATTCTGTTTCTAGGTAGGTCTTAAAACGGCAGTACCTTGTCCTCTGATTTTTACAAAAATTCTGATTTAATAACATAGTAGCAGGGGGAAATGGTGTAGTGTTCTGGTTAACAGCATTGTCTCTGGAGTCAAACAGAGCTGGTTCCAATTCTGGTTTTGCTGCTTACTAAGTGACACTGGGGAAGTTACTTAAGCTTTGTATTCCTCAGATTCTCTATCAGTAAAATAAGAGCAGAATATCTGTCTCTTAGAGTTGTTGTCAGAATATAAGAAATAAACATAAATCACTCATTGATTTTGGGGAATAAAAGGTGCTCAAATAAATGACAGTGTTGTTGGCATTATTATTATTTGAAAGATTTTTTATTAAGACATTAATATTATTAAAAGATTCATAGCTCTTTGATAATGGTATGGTTGGGAAGGACAGCAATGGCCAAAGAATGTACATGACATGGAACCTGTGATGCCTGAAGTTGCTCTTTCTTTCTAGCATCACCTCTTTGTGCTTGCATCAAGCCTATGCCTGAACCGACTCTCAAGAGGGAGCCTTCACAACACCAATGCTATTAGACAGTGTTCCTATTCCTTCCACCATATGCTTCTTATGAGGGTATTTGAACCCTCTTATTCCAGTACCTTTCCATCTATGCCTAGTTTATTCTAAGTCCAAAACTGGAACACCACATACACTTGCATGCCATTACTAATAACTCATACATTAGATGGGTTGATTGAAGTTTGCTTACTTTAGCGTTTGGAAAAAATGAAAAGCTTATTGATTGGAAATAAAGCCACTTGATTGAACGTTTAAAGACTTTGTAATTGCTCAAGGCAACATCCTGGGCTCTGGGGCATTAACAAACATTCTACTCCATTTGGAA
Source organism: Piliocolobus tephrosceles (assembly GCF_002776525.5). NCBI lineage: Eukaryota > Metazoa > Chordata > Mammalia > Primates > Cercopithecidae > Piliocolobus > Piliocolobus tephrosceles. The sequence continues at coordinate 65,249,448 of NC_045434.1, forward strand.
TATCAAACTATGTAACATTAGCCAACACTCACTTTCCCCTTGCTCAGTTACTGCTAATACCTCATTGCTTGTTGTGGCTCTTTGACACTTGATTGGATGATTTTGTGCCATTGTCTATTTGTTTGTTGTTAAATTATTTTTTCATCTAGGTTTCCAAACAATTATAACTTCAATGAAGGTAGTACAAGTCTCATTCTCCTTTTTCCCTGAAGAACCCAGTACAATGCTGGGCACTTGGATTTCATTCATTTGAAATACATTGAGTACCTACTATGTGCTGTACCCTATGCTAGAAACTGAGTATATGATAGAGAATAATATAGAGAAGCTTACATTTTAGTAGGCAGACTAAATCATTTCTACATTTATAATTGAGACTGAGGGCTATTGGTATTGGTGATAGTAGGGGGATTAGAACACCCTCATAGTAGGTTTGGGGTAGGGGGCTTTAAGACCAAACCCACCTGTGGGTATCTTGAAACTTGACTTTTGCAAACCCTAAGCCCACAATTTGATTCTTTTTATAAGTGGGTTGGATATTCTCTAGTTTTATCATATTTGAAAAGCTTTTCTCTCCCAGCTTCATCATATTTCATAACTCATAAAATATATGTGAAAATCAATGACATTAGATCACTGTGTCTTAAGTCTTAAGAGTTTTCCTGTCTTCCTAATGATGTAGTGAATCAGAAAATAATTAAAAATCATTTAGAGTGCAAACTCCCTTTCCCTCCTCCTGCCCCACTTCCCCCCTCTGCCTGCAAGAAACAGTATGATTTATGTCTTTCCCTCCACCCTGATTGCTCTTGATAGCACAGGGACATCTTCACTGATGGGAGCTATGCCAGCACCAGCAGCACTCTCAGCCTTGCTCTCCCATGGGACAGTGAGGGGACACACAATTGCTATCACTATGGGGAAACTTCTACCTTTGGAATCACTGCTCATTTTTTCCAACAGCAGCAACAACCACAAAAAAATCACAGCTGACATTTACAGGATGCTTGCCCATCCATTTTTTCATTTGGTGCTCACAAATGCCTTGGGGCACAGATATTACTTTTATTTTGATTAATATCAGCAAAGTATGACTCAGATAAAGCCACTTGTTCAAGGTCACTCTTCTTATGAGAGGGTAGAAACAGGATTATAGCCCTAAAGCCATTTCCTTTACCTTCTATTCTGCCTTGTCCACAGAGAGGAGGATGGCAGAAGAAATAAAGGTGAGAGAAAGTTAAGGGAGGTAGGATAAATTTTGGTAAAATTTTATAGATCTAATCCCATGAGGAGGGATTTACCATATTCTCCAATTCCTCATTCTACATAAGCCAAGTGAGAATATAGGTTAAAATATCCTCATCCAAGTCAAATTGACTTAAGCAATAAGAACTTTATTGGCTAACATATATCTACAGGGAAGGCTAGTTTCAGGGACTCTACTGGCATCACTTGGCCCATATTAGATCACATGCCTGTTCCTCGGTGACCACTGGAAAGGGCCTGGTTGTTGGGGGGTCAAGCAATCTTTAGACTGCTCAGATTCATACTCGGAGCCAGAAGTGAGGTCAGCTTGCCTGGGAGCACTTGGCCTGAGTGTTTGGGTAGAAAGTGGATCTCTACAGTAAATATCCCCTAGAATGTTTGACAGAGAAGATTCTGTAATTACTGAATTTGGTCACAGGGGGCAGAGCTGTTCATCAATATAGATCCTGATTCTCAACCTTGGCCTTACAATGGCACCACCTAAGGAGATTTTTAAAATACCATGGCTGAGACCCACCATCCCTAGAGACTCTAATTTGATAGGTCCAGGGGGGAGCCTGGCGTTGGGGTTTTCAACATTTGTTTGCCAGGTGATTCTAATGTGAGGTCAATGTTGAGAACCATTCTTCTAGATACTTGCTACTCCCAAGTGTGGTCCATGGACCAGCAGCACTGCACTCACTTGGGAGTCTGTAAGATATGCAGAACTTCAGGCTCTATCTGGGACCTACTGAGTCATAATCTGCAGACTAACATCTGCGCAGGTGATTCACACGACCCTAAAGTTCTTGAAGCACCAGTGTTATAGATGATCATGTTCAAGGCCTTGATCATGCCCCATGTCTTTACCCTGGTTTTCAGATCTAGTTTGCAGTTTATTAATTAGTAATCTTGGTGGGTAGTCGTCACAGATATACTCAACTTCTTAGTTTTCCTCAGAGAGAAACCTTGCAAATCAATGATTATTAATGATATGTATGATTCAGGATCACTTGAGGATTTTATTCTAAATTTATATGCCTGATTCCCACTGTAAAACAAGTGAAATAGACTCTCTGGGGGTGAGTTTGGATCATGTATATCCTAAGCAAAAACCATCTTCAGGTTCAGATACAGTCCGGAGTATGGTAAAACACTGTGTTTTCCCAAAGTGAAAACCAGAGAGAAAATAACCCAGTTGGTGATTTAATGATTATGTGAAAAAGAATGTTTTAACTCAATTCATGCCTAGATGCTTGCTTTTCAGTCTGCTTGTGGACTTGGCCACTGAAGACCTCAGCAAAGAGAAGAGATCAGAGGCCTCAGACTCTTAGGCTGACTAGAAGAGGGGTGGTGGGGATGATGGATGGGGAGCTGGTGCCATAGATAGTTGCAGCATCAGCCCATCCTGCCATTTCCCAGAGTAATAAATCCTGGAGGGAACACCAATACATTCCTGATAGCAGAGAGAAGTCACTCTCTAATGTGGGCCTGATAATGTCACTGAGCTCAGTCTTCTTAAATTTAAATGATTAGCAATGACCAGGCTTGCTCCTGCTTGATGCATCGCTTAACCTGGTAATCGGGAAATCTATTCCACTTGCCTACTTAGATTGGTGATGCCACGTTACACTGGGGCTTGCTTTCTCCCTGTAATGGGGGAAGAGCATGTCAGGATGCATTGGCCTTGAGCATTCTGGACTCAGTCTTCCTCATGAATTTGATTAATATGACAGGCTCCCTGAGCACATCTCAGAATTGCTGAATCTGGCATCTCTGGGAGGACTATGTTTAGAGAGCATTGAGATGTTACTAATGGAGTCTGCCATTGGATGATTCTATTCATTTCCTGACTTCTGGACTTAGTGAGAGTATTATTTTCTAAGAATAAAAAAAGTATGTTTTTTGGTTGGGCCCTATCTAGTAAGGAAAAAACTAAATCCATCAAAGTAGGACTGGCCCCCTGTATCTACCTGTTGTGTTAGGTGAGGGAGTCCCAACTTGCGGGCATGAATATCTTTAGGGATGCCGGAGTATTGTTTGGTGAAGCTCAAAGCTGATTGTTACCATAAGGTCCCCCATTCCCTGTGCAGGTCCCTATCCTACCAGGAAGGACAACTTTTTCAGTGGTTTCCACTATTACGTGACACACTGTTCACCTCGATCTATGGTGCTGAGACCTCCGTGGGGCTGCCCTTGCTTAGAGAATTTTGCAGCGCCAAAACTCAGAACTGATGCTTTGTCTTGCCTGAGGAGCTGAGCAGTTCCTTCTCAGCACTCCTGTTCTCCTTCATCCTATCCTGTTGTGAAATTTCACTGCTCTATGCCCTTCTTTCTGGTGATTCCAAGGGACGGCAAATGACTGAAAATAGCGTTTCTTCATGAAAGGGATTTTTTATTAGGAAATACCAATGGGAGCCACTGGCAGACCCAAGGACAAGGCTGGAAAAGCAGGAAAGAGGGACAGGAAGTTAAAGTGACAAATGAAAAGGAATAGAGAAAAGTGCCTGAAAAAGGAAGAGGCAGAGGACCAGAACCAATGATCTCCAAGGTAAGGTGATGCCCAGATTGTGATGGTGGACCAGGGAAGGAAAATGGAAATCAGAATGAAATCCCACTTAACAAACAGAATTAGCAAATGTTTCTTGCTTATGTGCTATGCATCAGGACTGTGCCAGGTACTCATGATACAGAGCTGAGTAAGCCTTGGACCTGTCTTCAAGGACTCCTATTAAGGAGAAGCAGTCATGCCACAGAGTTACAAAGCAGGGTGACAAATGCAACTGTACCACTGAAGCACAGGATACCAAGAGAAAAAATTTCTTCAGGGAGATGATATCTGAGTTGAATTCTGGTATAAGACCAGTTTTCCAAGCTGATCTGTGGGTAGGAAATGAGAGACAATGGAGCATCTGCCTAAAGTAATGATTCTGCAGATAAACGCTATTCCATTAAGTCTGTTTCTCCTTCAGAATCAACAAAGAAGTGAGTGGATAGATACATTTTTCAGTTTCAAACTGGTGTTTCACTCCAGTTTGGGCTAGATTATATCTCATTATGTTATTTGTATAATACTGAAAACTCATTCATACCTTACTGTTTGTTTATTTATTTATTTTTGATTAAGCCATCAGTAACTGGTTCATACAGAGTTCTCCGACCCTTGAGTTAAACCATACCCAGAGATCCCAGCTTAGAGTTTCTTATATATCCTGATTCTGCAAATCTGCATGTGCTTGTGGATAATAATTCTAAAGTCTGAGTTCATTTGGAGCCAGATTAGCCAGAGACACAAGCTAAGACTTTTATCTCTACCCCCAAACAGGCTATTTCTTGGGCCACTAGCCCATCCACTCATCTGTTTGCTTTTAGAAAGTCATTTGTGTACAAACTGTGGACATTACCAACTGCAGATGCCACTACCTCCCCTTGTTGCATTTCTTCTTGGGGTAGGGAGGAAAGCCCCACTCTAGAAACTGCTCAGCTCCTCGGGCAAGACAAAGCATCAGTTCTGAGTTTTGGCACTGCAAAATTCTCTAAGCAGGGGCAACCCCACAGAAGTCTCAGCGCTGTAGATTGAGGTGAACAATGTGTCATGTAATAATGGAAACCACTGAAAAATACATGGAGGAGAGAAACATATATTCCCAGACTGGAGGAAGATTGAAGGGTTAGAACCCAGGAAAAATATCATTTTAGAGGAGAAGCATTTTCTTGGCTCCATGAATAAATCATTGACCAAACAAGCCTCTTCTCTTTTGCTTCCTTTATTTTGAAGCCAGTAAATTGCCCCTGATTTGGAAAGGAAGTTAGAAGCACCCTCAGTGCTGCCTGCCTCATGCTGCAGACAAATGAGGCAGTCGTTTTAACTTTTCATGAAGATGTTTATTAGGCTCTTGCACTCTTCTGATCTAATGCTTCTTTGTTTGTGGCAGTTCATTTTTTTTTCCCCTTGTAAAGCGTTGAACAAGTCTGCAATAGCCATTCTTACTTTGAACACTCAATTTTTGTTTTTTTTGGTAGGCTGACCCAGTCTTAACCAAGAAGATGGGTGTCACATAGATTTTTTTTCTCATATTCTAGAAACTAACCACAGATTAGCCCATTTTAGGACAGCCTGTGGGAGTGAATGCATAGTAAGGTCCACATTAGTAATCCAGTGGGCCGGAGAGCTGTCATGTTCTACCACTGCCACCAAGACCAGCCCAGCAGGGTCAGCTGAAAGAACCAGCCTTCTTTCTAACCCCTCCTTTAGGTAATGCCACTGTTTGTCATCAGAAATGAAACACTGTCTTTGGGGATTATGCAAATTGAAATATTGTTTTAGTCAACAAATGTTTATGATACATTTTTTATTCTGTGTTATAAATGTGTTTCTATCCCCCTTTGTCTTTATCTATCTGGCTTATTTATGGGAATTACTGGTTACATATTTTCTGAGCCATTGAAATACAGCTGATGACATTCACTAACATATTCCTATATTTTTCTTCATTGAAGATACTTAACTGCAGCCACATATTTCTGTCAATTTTGAGCTTCCAAGGAAAATAATTATTTCTTGATTCAAAATGCTAAGAAAGCTTTCTTCTGCCCATTTCTGGTGTTTCCTTTCATTCCTTTGCCATGAGGTAAGTTGTCCAGGTGACTTATTGCTCCAGAGAGCAGCCGGTGTCGACATGCCTTTGCAGCCCCTGGGACATTTGAGATATAACTCCATAGCCAGTGCTGGCATAAATAGCATTTCATTATTATATTAGTCTAGTACAGAATATATAGCCTTATGGTCAATCCTACATGGCAATGTTCATAAACCTACCACAAAGTGACTAGAACTAATAGAAGGTATATATTTCCGTTTCCTTTTTAAAAAAATTATTCATATACTTGAACCTACATAGGCTGAGTCACTTCCAAAGTCCAGTCCACTGGATCCATGCTGATTAAACTTTGGGGGTCATCCTGATTTGTGGCCCACAAGGGAAGAACAAAAATTTAGTCATTCCTGGGTGGGGTTTATAATGCCAAGAAGACCTTTATAATTGATTTTGAGGAAAGTCCATTTGAGAGCCAAGAATGAGTGTGCTGGTCCATCTGAATCAATGATTTGGGATTTGAATTGGTTTGTTCTCTGTCACTCAGGAACCCACTGAGATGGAAAACTGAGTGTGTGTCACCAACAGGGCGGCTGGGTATGGTTGTTCAGTTCATATACTGCCACTCCAAGAGGGGGTATTAATATAGTCTTTGTTACAAAGGGCGCTCCCCAGAGGTGTGTAATGCATAGCACACATGGTCATTCGTGAGAACCCTTCTTGGAGAATACTTTCCTTTCAGAAATAAATGCACATGCTATAACTCATTTAGCCTTCTAAATGGTACTTTCCTCTCTGACTTCTAGTACTAGCACATGCTAATTAATATCTAATGTTCTAGTCAGATGCCTCAAATTTACAGGCCATATCTACCCCCACACAAAAGTTCTGCTTTGTCCACAAAATATTAAAAACAAAACAACAAAAACCCTAGCTTCCATTCCTTTAAAATGAGGAGATTTTATATTAAAATTCCAACTTGTAGCTTTGCTTGATCAATCACTTCTGACAATATATCAGCCTTCCAGTGAGGCAACCATTCACTCAAGCTTAGGATCTGCTGTTCCTTAAGAAAAGGCCACAACCTTGTCCCAACATGCCCTATTATCTCAGTCCTAGCCTGGCTCTCTAATTTGTGTTATTTGCCTGTCTCCTGTAGGCGTGTCAATATGTGACCCCTGTGTCACGTATCTCAAAAAGATGTTCCCACCATTTTGGCCTTGGAACAATTTATTCTCATGACTGGGGAGCATTTGCATCGTTTCTTTAAGCAGCTTTCAATGTCCTCAGGATTCCAGAATTCTCATTTGCCTTCACACAACCATGATGGGAGTAAGTGACCTAGATCTACTGTGAACCAAATGTCAAAAACACCTCCTCTGCCCTGAGAAGCCTGGTGGACTCCAGCCTGCGTCAACTGTGACATCTCAGCGCTGCTGTTGGTCTGTAAACCAGCCTTCCCTATAGCTCTTCTTTACCTTCTAAAGCCTTTATTATCGTCAGGTTCTATTCTGGGTGGAGTGGAGTTTTAGTCTCCACAGTGAAACTGAGCAGGGCCCCCACACTGGGAGAGTGGTGTTCTGAGGATAAAAACCAACAATGTAGTGCCTTCTGCTTTAATGAGTTTATCTTTGTTTCTCCTCTTCAGAAAATGAAATGCCCTTGCCCCAAATTTCTCTCAGTGTTGGCTTTGCAGGGCTCCTCTCCTCGTGTTCTGGGCTCATTAAATTAAGTTTCTGTTGATAACCTTTGGCCAGACCCATCTTCAGGAAGACTCTAATGCATGTTAATAAGCCAGACTTTAAAGGCAGCAAAGATCTCCAGGCCCATGGTCCCTTTCATGCCTCAGCGGCTTCTATGACAAAAGGATGACACGACTTTTATCAAGGCTTTGGCTACATTCATATCTCATGACATAGATTTTTTTTGAAAGCAGAATTTCAAAGAGTCCTCTTTATCACCATATCTTTAGTCTTTCTTAACGGTTCATATGGATATTTCCTTAGAAGTTGTATAATCAAAGTCATAAAGTCATTTGTACATTTATATAATTTTTTATCTTCAGGGGCTCAGAGTTGGGAGAATTGTGTCTTTAAAAGCAATTGCTGATAAAAAGACCAACTTCAAATCAGCCCTGACCTTTTGTTCAACAGCTCCTCCTGTTACAGAACACATTGAAATAGCTATTTAGATATTGGAGGGGAGAAAAATCCATTGATTTTCATAGTTAGGGGGGTTGGTTGTTTCTGCAGAAAGGATTGGCGCTGAGAGGGGGTTTGGGCCCTGCTTTTCTCAGCCCATGCTCTAATTGAGGCTCTGAGCCCTTATGCCTGTGGGGTGGCACAGGCTGCTGTCGGGCCCTTTTGCTTTTTGTGGCTCCAGCTGAGGGGTTTGCTTGGAACAAAGTGCCCACAGGTATATAAATTTGTCTGGGAGCAGGAAAAGGACAATTTCAAGAGCTCATTAGACCTGGTGTTTGCTGGGAAATAAGAGAATGCATTTCATGGGAGTTCCCATCCATGCTGTCTTAGGATCCAGGAGTTCTGGCTCCCAGGCTCTCACCTGGAAACCTCCCAAACTATGTGCCCTTCTTCTGCTATTTAGAATGTATAATTCAGCAAACTGTTTATTGGGTTCCTGCCGTGTACCTGGCACCGTGATCTGCACTCTTACATATATTATCTCATTTCATGCTTTACACTCAGTGAGGTAACTGTCTTTATCCATGTGTTATGTAATGAAGAAACAGATTCAGAATGGTTAAGAAATATACCCACAATTCGTCAGCTTGGGAGTGGAAGACCTGAGACTTGTAACCAGGTCTTTGCTGAGTCCAGTCTTTTCTCTATCAGAGTGTGTCTTGCCCACTTCTAAAATAAGCAGGTATCCTCTCAACACCCATGGCCTGCAGCCATAGGCCAGAGGAGCATGTGCTTTGGATTCAGGGAATTTCTTATGAACAGCTGGCTACTCTGTATTCCATCCCTTGTCAGAAAATCCTTACTGACATATCTACTAGCCAGCAACCTAAAAAATGTTTATAAACTGCCTAGAACTGTGCCTGGCTAATAGTAGACATGCAATAAAGCACTATTATTACCAGCCGCTTTCCGGGTTTATTAAGGAACTTGCACAAAATGCTCACAGTTCCTTTAGCAACTTTGAACAAGTACTAGATACTAATTGGCTTATGATTTATTTTCCTCTTTAACTAGTTAATAATCATGGATTAGACAAACCATTTTTCCACTTATCGTATTACAGGCTAAGCTCTTTACATATTATTTTATTTAATGCTCTTACGACTTCTGAGGGAAGCATCAATTCCTCAATTTAACAGAGTGGAAAACTCAGAGAGGAGTTTTCCTTTGCTTACTCAAAGTAAGCGGGAGTGCTGAGATTTGAAACCAGACCTGTTAATTCTAAGCACGTTGCTCCCTCTACCCTTCCTCTCAGTGATCAACAGCTTTGCCAGGAACAGGCTCTGCTCAGAGTCCAGCATCTGTCACAGGGCTGAGATTTTTGTTTACCTTAAGCCCCGGGCTTGGGTACTAGAGTAGTGATTTTCCAATTTTGCTGCGCATTAGAATCACCTGGGTAGAGGAAACTTTTAAAAATCCTAATAGTCAGATCATACCCCACACAGATGAAATCTCTGGAGATAAGAGCCAGAAATGTGTATTTTTAAAAGATCCCCAGTTGATTCCAATGAACAGTAACTTTAGCTATCTGCTGTCCTAGGCTCTCGGGGACCCCGACCTCTAGAATCCCAAGTCATTTTGGATAGTTGTAGACCAGTGCATATATCTTCAAAACTGCTGGCTGCCAGGGAGAGAAAGAACTGTGCTGAATCTAACAGGTATCCCTCCAATTGGACTGCAGGCCCATGAATTCATCGTAAGTTCCCAAGCACTTACTCTCTGTTAAAGCTTTAACACTCTGCTGAAGGTGGCTCTGACTCTATCAGGCAAAGCCCAGAGGTGTAAGCAACAGCTGTCTCTCAAACAAAACTGCCCTGGAGTTTGCATGGCAGACCATGTCTTTACTACCATGAGCACCATATATATGAAGAGGCATGTGCTTTCACACATTATTCGCAGCCATCTGCCCTGCTCTCATACACAAGTTCCAAATTCTCCTTTCTTGTTCCGACTGTCACCATATGGCCTTTGCTGATGATTTATACATCATACCCTCCATTAACCGATGGGAAAGATACTCATGGTAATTTCCTTCCATCAACTCTCATTCCTCATAGGCTCCCAAATAATTTCACAAAGTATGGTCTTTTGGTTAAGTTGTTAATGAAACGAGCTCTAATTAACATTAGGGATGTCCTTCATACACACTCTAAGAGAATGGCAAGATCTTAAAAAGCTCCATCATCATTAAATTAGTAAATTATTATCGCAGCAGCCTATGTGTGCTCTAACTTTTGATTTAAAAATTATCGTGGTGGGTTGATATGTTGTGTTTATCTTCTGCTAATTGAATGCTACCTTGCATTTAATCACAGTAAATTGGCCTTCCCTGTAAATAGATGTAAGGAATTTTAGCGCTTGTTAAATCTCAGCAGCTCTGGGAGTGATGGGAAAGAATGGGGAGGAGGCTATGGAGGAGGACTGGGACCTACCTGGCGCCATTAGCCTCCACTGTGCAGGGTTTGCTTCAGAGGGTTGAGTTGCAGCTCTCTTCAGGTGTCAGCGATGCAGCCAAATGGCCAAGTTTTTGGTTCTGGGTTGGGTACACCCAGGAAATCTAGAAAAAGGTAGTAATGGCCCCAACCACACACAGATAAATCCCTCTTTGAAATAGAGCAATAAATAAAAGGGCTCAGGGAGATGCCAAACTTCAGAGTCGCTCTTGTCAGTGTCTCTGCAGGAGCTGCCGGCTTGGAGGGCCTGCTGTGAATTTGGCGGTGACAGGAAATGAACAGGTGAGAGCCAGGCTGATGCCACCACATTGTGTCCAGGGGGAGATGGTTGATTCTCTCTGGAGTGGAAAATGGGATCAGAATGGAGTTTTCCAGTGGGAGAGGAGTTCGGAATGAAAATGTTAGTCTTTACCATGCCAAAACAGATTTGATTTTTGTCTTTCATATAGTCCCTGGTTGCCGTGACTGACTTCCACCCTTCTGCATTGGCTCACATTTGCTACCTTGGTGGCCATTTCTAGCAGAGCCTATCCATTCCCTAGCCATTGCTCCTGAATATCTCTTTTGCTGCAAGCTTTGCTCCAATCAGCTGCTATCTGCCTTGATCCTGTATAACTCTCATACATTTTAAACATCTTAAAGAAATGATCACCTTTCCACTGGACTCCAGAAATCAACTAATAATAGTAATAATAGTAACAGCCATATTTATTCAATGCTTATATGTGCCAGGCATGTGCTATAAGCTTTATACATCTTTTTTCATTTGGTGCTTTCTGCAAACCTCTGAGTTAGAAATTATTAGCACTGTAATTTGACTAAGGTCAAAAAGAGGGCGAGTGTGCTACTATGAACTCAGGTTGTCTGACATAAAATAACCTGCATTTAAGGACTATTTTATACTGCCACTTTCAACTATAAGATGCAATTCTTTCCTCCTCTCAACCTACCCCTTTATCTTATATTTCTTTTTCCTTATTGCTATCACCATCATCAAACATTCACTAAGGGCTTTTCTAAATAAAAGACACAAGACTCTGCACTAAGAAGATGCCAAATATATAATAATCATGGAGCTAGAGAGGCTAGTGGCCAAGTCGGGAGGGGGGTGGGGAGTATCATGTTTAAAATTTTTTTTTAAATTTAAAATGTCATGCATTTTGACTTTTTAAATGTCACACACTTCTACTCCCAAAAATGTATCTTAAAGGAATAATGAGAATTTCAGCCTGAATTTTGTGTACAAAATCTTTATCAAATATTTATAATAGTGAAAAACTAGGAACAATCCAAATATCCTTCAATGGGAGAAATATTTCTCAAACTTTTGCAGAAAATGAGCTCCAAGAGACACTTGTTTAAAAAACAGTCCACAGTGAATACTATCTGCTATACCCTCATTTTGAAGAATCAAAATTCACATGGGACTCTTTGAAGGCTTATAGAATCCAGAATAAAAAGAAATATGTTAACTTGGTTTAACCTGTTAATGTATCTTTTATTAGCATCCCAAAAAATTACAGTTAGAAAATACTGAGTTACACAGAGACTTGAATATTTGTATGTTGGAATAGTATGCAGCCGTTAACAACCAAGTTTTCAAGAAATATTCAAAGATGTGGGATTGTGTTCATTATACTCTGATAAGTGACAAAAATAGGATAGAAAGTTATACACAGTTGGCTGGGTGCGGTGGCTCATGCCTGTAATCCTAGCACTTTGGGAGGCCGAGGTGGATGGACCACCTGAAGTCAGGAGTTTGAGACCAGCTTGGTCAACATAGTGAAATTCCCTCTCTACTAAAAATACAAAAAATAGCAGGGCATGGTGGCATATGCCTGTAATCCCAGCTACTCAGGAGGCTGAGGCAGGGGAATCACTTGAACCCGGGAGGCGGAGCTTGCAGTGAGCTGAGATCGCGCCACTGCACTCCAGCCTGGGCAACAGAGTGAGACTCGATCACAATAAAAAAAGAAAAAAATTGCACAGTTTTAATTTTAGTTTTATAGTGAAAAAAGTGGATGGGGGAAAAGAATTTAAGGATTAACCAAAATGCTAACTAGTTATTTCCATATGGTAGATTTATGGGTAACTCAAATTTTACTTCCTTTCTGTATTTTCCAAATTTTCTCCAACGAAAATGTTTTATAAAGGGAAAAATGTTGCTTTCAAAAACATATGTAGAGCAATTAAAAAAAAATACATGGCCGTATATGCTAAGTGGTCTAGCTGAGTTGGTTCAGATCATAAAAATTAAAGGAGTTCAGAGGAGGAGGAGAGCTAAGACCACCCGATCTGTATTTTGGCTGAGTCTCTCACATTTCTGCATGAAGTCTTCCTCTGAGCTAAGCCAAACTGTGTTACTTCTCATTTTCTCTATATTCTCTTCCCATTCCTACTTCTGTGCCATTGCTCAGACTCTTCCCTTGGCCTGGCCTTCACTTCTCCACATCTGCAGTCCTATCCACACTGTCAGGCTTTGCAGAAAATGCCAATTCAGATAACACCTTCTCCAGTTGCCTCACGCCCCCTCCCTTCTCTAACATTTTTATTTCTTTTATATTCTACCTCTTATTATGGTTGCTGATATACAATGTCTTATCTCCTTACTCAGCATTAAAGCTCCTCGAGGGCAGGAACCACACGTTGTCCTTTGCAGTAGACTGAAGACACACAGCCTTTCAACACCTGTCTCAATAATTCATGTGCAGAAAGTTTTAACTGAAGTGAGCTTTGAGGGAAGAATAGGACTCAAGTGGAGACAGAGTGTTCCAGGAAGGGGGAGCAGCATGAGCAGGATCTTGATGTAGAACCTGCGTGTCATGTCTGGGGAGAGGTGAGTAGGCCTGCTGGCATGGCTGGAGGTGTGGGTCGTGGAAGAGTTGGGAAATCAACTTGGAGACAAGGAATTGGAGACAGATTTTTCAAGAAGGGTCCTGAACAGGCTACGAATGCTGGCCCTTCTTTTGTAGGAAATGTTTTCATACTTTACCTTGTGCAAGAACCACTAGCAGTGCTATCCAGAAGTGGAGAGCCCCAGAGCCTACGCTCAGAAATTGTGATTTAGTCAGGGAATCTAGGCAGCTGAGAAGCTGCACTGCTGATAATAATCAGAGGAAAATCTTTGGCAGAGGTCTGAGTGCCAGGCCTGAAGGAGCACGGCTCCACTGGCAATGGGAGAAGCAGAGGGATGCCACAGGAAAGGCAGCGTCATCGTCCTTGTCCTGGGGCATAGCAGAGTGGGGAGAGGGAGAAGGACAGCAGGCAGGGTGAGGCCCCATGCAGCCCCACGAACATGCAGGAGTAAGGAGTACACTTCAAAGGTCAAAGCTGCAGTGAGCTGTGATTGTGCTACTGCACTCCAGCCTGGGCACCAGAGCAAGACCCTGTCTCAAAAAACAGACAAACAAAAACCAAACAATTTCGCAAAAGCTCCCTGGATTTCTCAGGCTCTGTTTCTCCCTAAGCCCCTCGGATGCTAGAGCATTGAGTCTCTCAATCAGGTAGTGTGTAGACCGGAGGTAGGCGCCACTCCCAGATGCCGCCCCTTCCTTGATCAGGCACAGCTGTCCTCCATGGAGAACTTGATCACATTGAGTTTGGTTTTTTTCTCAGTCTTTGCTTTGGGAGATTGGGCTTCCTTGGTGATGCTTGTGGAGAATTTTCCTGCTTCAATTGAAACAAAAATTAGATGACCCTCTGGGGTAAATATCTCCATTTCACTTACCATATGTTTTTCCAAGACAGTTATGGAAGATATTATAGGTTTATTTGTTCATTTAAGACATACACAGAAAGGACAGAGACCCAGAATTGCAGGACTTCTCTGCACATCTTCCAGGATGCGAGTGCAGCATGTAGAGGAAAGAGAAGCCTGCTTAGAAACAGGCCCAACAACAGAAGGCTCCAGGTAAAGGTACTGAGGAAGAGGACTAGAAGGAAATAGTTGCTCCTGAGGGGAGCAACTCAGAAGCTGGTTGTATCTGTTAGAAAGAGAGACAAATCTAAATGACTAAAATTTCAAAAGCATCTAAGGCATCCTTGCCCCATCAATGGAGTTTCTTGCTACTGTTATTATTTAATATTTATCTGCATTAAGTTTTTGCTTACCTTTTGCAATCCTCACAATGATGACCTGAGTTAGGTAATACTACTACCCTGTGCAGACACTGTGCAGACAAGGAGACTGAGGCTCAGCATGGCTAGGCCTTTGCTGAATGCATACAGCTAAGATTCCCGGAGTGAAAATCTGGGATGGGGGTGGTGAATAGAAAAAAAGGGGAAGGATAGAAAACTCTTTAATTAGGATTCAGTGATCTGTGGAGATACTAATTTTTATTTGGAACTGCAATGTGGTATGTCACCAGAAAGGACCAGCCAGGGCTGTTCATCTGCAAACCAGAATGAAAGTAGACACAAAGGTCGGGGAGCAAAAGACAATTAGAGAAGAGTGAAAGATTCTGAAAAATGTTGAGGTACAATGAGCTTTTATTAAATAAAGGCTCTTTGCCTTAAACTCGTCCCCTAGAGTAAAGGAAATGCCTGGGTGTTCACCCCATTGTAATAAAAACAGTTTTTGCGTCCTGCCATATTGAGCCTGCTTTATTCTGAACCAGCCTCTAAGAGCTGACAGAAGGTAAACTCACAACTGCAAAGGTGTGTCTTAAGATGACAAAACTCCTCAACCCTTTTGGAGTGAAGTTTATTTTCAGCACCATCCCCATTCTCAGAAGCCCTTGACTTCTGCTCCCCACTGTGTATTTAGGAGACGAGGAGGGAAGGAAAACTCTCTTCTTGTGAGTTAACCTGAGACCCCAGTAGAGCTTCCTAACCTGCCCTCTCAGGTCCATGTTTTCTACTTGAACTCCTGCCTTTCAAACACATAGTGTTCCTCTCTCTCATTCATTTATTGAAAACTGAGTTGTATAAGCCCCAAGCACAGTGGAAGGCATGACAGGGATGAATGAAAAATAGCCTCTGCCTCCTGAAGAGCTTCAAACAAATGAGGAAAATAGGCATGTTAAACAGTTGCAATGCAGTGCAATATATGCTATGATATTACAAGATTCCATGGGGACTCAGAGGAGAGAGTAATTAGCCATGTGCAGGGGAGCTATGACTCAGAGGAGGATGTCACAAGCTGGATCTTGAATGAAAGGAGTTAGGATTGCCAAGAGGAGAGGGGAGAAGTGCGCTTTCTGCAGAAGAAATGGTATATACTGAAGGGATGAGGTTTGAAGGAGAAGGACGTGTTCAAGAGCATGTTTTTGCTCATGCAGAATGCCCACTTTGTTATCTGGACATACTCATTACTTAATACCCAGTAGTTGTTTTTATTGTTGTTGTTTGGCGCAGACTTGGCACCAGGTTACCAAAGGCCTTGTAGGATTGGCTGTGTGTGTGCGTGCGTGTGTGTATGGAGACAAGTGAGGGCCATTGAATGGTTTTTCTGTGTTTCATAATTGCGTTTGGTGGGTTTCATAATTGCATTTGCTTATTTAGATACTCAGGCAGCAAAGCCAAGAATGGGTTTTCGAGAGCAAGATTGACACAGAAAAATCAGTTGGAGAGGCTTCACCAATCCTTCAGAAAGCAGTGCTGAGGGCTAAGAGGCAGAAAGGATGGAGAGAAGTGGACAAATTTGAAGAAACTAAGAAATTAAGCTAACAAGACTCAGTAGCTGATTGGATGGGAGGTGAAGGAGAAGAGAAGTCAAGATCACTCTTAGACACTACAGAAATTGGGGCTCCCATGACTGAAGTTATGAAAAACAAACTGTCCTAACCATGGATAAAAGACTTGCCTGAGTAAGCAAGGGGAAAAAAAATATGAGCCAGGAATTCCTGGCCCCTCTCTCTTGTGTGCACTGCCTCTGCTGGCTGAAACGCTGTGTTTATACTTAAGAGCTCTTTGACACTCTCCAAACCATGGGTTTCAGCAAGACCACCCAGGGGAGAGCTCAGAAAGCAATGGGATGCTGTGTTAACAGGACGCAGAAGTCTCCAGGCAAGAGAGTGTTTATAGTTTAGCTTTGCCCTGAGCTTGATCTAAGATACTGCCTACATTTGACCTTGTTCCAGCTCGACTCTGACATCATCTCCTGGTCCTTATTGACCTTTCCGCTCAGATCAGGCATGGAGGAGGAGGCAGAGGGAGTTGGGTGCCTCATCTGCAGGGGAAAACAGAAAGTAAGAGTGATTTGTAGATCAAGAGATAGCCTGACTAGGGCCACCTAAATTGAATTCCCAAATGGAAACTGGGAGTCCACTTGAGAATGCAGATTAATTAACTGTGATGTTCAGTTTGCTCACCATCTGAGTGAACATGATGGACTGCTCTGAGAGCATAGCTTGGCAGGGCTGTGGTGCAGGAGCTGAAAATTCATCTTTCATGAGGAAGCACGGGGTCATGGACTCAAACCAGGAGCACAGGCACCTGCCTTCGCGACCTGGCAAAGAGAAGGTGCACAGAAAAGGGGAGGGGGTGCAAGTATTTCACTCTTGGAGTCTATGAAAGAGACAGGAACTGGAAGTAGAGAGTGGAAAGCCCTCGGAGGTTTTTATGCCTGTGATATAACAGAGCTTGGAGTTTGAAGAGAACTTAGACAACATTTAGTCTGATTCCTCCATTGTGCAGAGGTCACAAGTTGTTAATTGGCAGAGCCAGAACACAACACCCAGTCTTTCTGACTCCAGTGGCCTTAGAATATAAGTCCTGTGCCTCCTGCCCGGACTCAGGAAGTGGAGAGATGAGCAACAATCTGGTTGATTTCATCAGGATCATTGTCCGACCCAAATAACAGCCTTCTAATTCCTCAAAGACAATTATTTTCTTTTAATAGCTGACTCTTACTCTTCTTCCCTCTGAACCTAGTTTCCCTGCTGGAAATCGTTTAGATTATATTCATAATAAGAGGACCAAGTAAAAACATGGGAAAAGAGAGTATTTTCTCTTAGTTGTTCTGTTTTTCCTTCTCCCAGCCAGGTGGTACTTTCCTGTCAAATATCGGGGCCTCAAATAGATGAGGGGCTCTCCCCATCTTCCTCTCTGTTATGCAACACTCTGTATATGGGCGTTTCCCTTTCCACACCGTTCACGTCAAAGTTTACCTGTTCAAGGGTTTCTCTCCTCTGAGATCGCTGTTATTGTGAAAGAGATACCTAATATCTGCCAAGATGTTTATAATTACCAATGATACCTTAATTCGATAACTTTCATATGTTTTTTAAAAAATGTTTTTATTTAAAAATAAATATATGATATTGATTTAAAAAGAGAAATAGTACAAAAGAGAATACAGTAAAATGTTAAATGCACACCCCAAACTCCAAGTCACAATTTCCAGGCCAGAAATTATGTATCTTTCCCAAACTAGTTTATGCACACACAAGCATATAAATGTATATTTTAAACACATTTAGAACCACACCATAGATACTCTCCTGCTACTTGACTTTTCCATTTAATGATGTGTCTGGATTTGTTTCCACATCAGAATATATAGGTCTATCTTTCCTTTTTAACAGCTTCCTTGTCATTTCACTGTGTGAACATACTATAATTTAGGATGATAGGCATTTAGGCTGTTTCCGTTTTTTTTTCTACTCTTACAAATGATTTTTAACATTCTGATGGTAAAGTACATTTTCTGTAAATACTTTTGCATTGAAGCTCCTTAAACTTATCAGGGGGAAAAGTAGCTCCTCTTATTGAAGCTGGTGGTGCTGGTGGTATTGGTGGGCTCAGGGGCTAGTGTGTCCTGCTCTTTCTGGTGCACGTCTGAGGAAATGTTCAGGGAACTACTAAGCGTCCTGGAAATTTGGTTCGAAAGCCTTTGATGTAATTGTATATTTACTTTGGCAATGGCATTTATTTATATTTAAAAATAAGGTTTCTAAAGAATGAATTGAAAGTAGAAGAATTTGGGGCACTACACTAAACTACTGTTGGAGATGACTTTGAGTGATGGAGTCTTTCCTTATGCTTCTTGAATTAAATTGTTGACTAAACAGTTTAGACCCTGGTAGGTAACTCTGCACTTCCCGTTTCAAAACCACACCAGGGACACTGAGTTCACCAATGGGAGGCCAAATAAAAGAGCTCTAAGCTGGGAATAATGACTATAGGGCTCATGCCTCTGTCTCTTTGTGCATTACACATCATCTTCAAGTCTTTGTTTCAAGATGAGTAAAATGGCCAGAAAACTCTTGCCCCTCTACCAGTTATCATAGAAAATATAGGTAAACTTCTTGGTATTCTAGTCCATGACATGCAGATATAAAACGTGATTCTCATTGTCTTTCTTGATCCTTTAGATAATGGGAATTTAGGAGAGAAAGTTAATTTGGAGATGAAAAGAAAGATGATGAATTAGACTTTATATATATGAAGTTCTTAAGAGGATTTTTAGGTGTAGTTCTTGGATTCAGGAGTGAGATCATAGTTGGAGCAATAGAAGCAGAAGTCACGGTGGAGTCAATACATAAATGAATAAATGAATGCCTACCCAAATGAATAGAGGAGAGGGAGGGCAAAGGGCATCCAACTTTTGGTCAAAATAATCAGAACTTTTCTTGCGCTTAGGAAAAAATATCTTTTTTTATGTACATTTGATTCATTGCTTTTATCCCCTGCAGAATGGCTTAATTTCCCCAATAGTCCAGAGGATTGGAGGATTTCATCTTGTTTTCTGAGGCTCAGAATGCTAGCATTGCAGTTGTACTAACTGAATCCTAGGGCCTGAGTCTTCCTCTGATTAACTTTCCGAGTGACTCAGTTTCTCTAGCGTTGGGATCTGCCTTGCTATTGCCTGTTTCTCTACACTTAAATTTCCCCAAGCGTGATCCTAAAGTCATCCACATCAGAATCACCAAAGAACTTATTAAAGGTGTGTACTATACTTAATCATTAAAAAACTCTGTAGATGATGACTGAGACTCTCCATTTTTAATTAGGACTCAATGTAATTCTTAGTAAACAACTATTGTCCCACACAAATAAGGGCTGAAATTCTTATTCCTGTCTCAGACCCAAGACCTTTTAATCATCCAGTAGCTGACTTCCTGTCTACCTGTCTGCTTGTTTCGATCTCCATGTGGAGACTGATGCTGTCTGTTGCCATAGTTTCCAGATAAAGAGTGCCGTCTGCTGGACTGGACTTCTTACTGAGACGTGTAGCTGGATGTATCTTTCTCCCAGGGGCCGGCTCCATCTCCATTAGCTTGTTTTCCTAGGTTCTGACTCTGTTCAATTGGTTCATTTCCCATCTTGCTGATTAGGGCCTTTAAAAAAGCGTAACACTGCAGTCAACATGTGTAAGCAATTATTATGTACCATTGTCTCATTTAATCACTGCAACCCCAACAGGTATTATTATTTTGTTATGTTATGTTTGCACATATGCTCAAAAGAGTTAGAATATGACTGTTAATTTCCTGCAAGCATATATCATGGTGATCTTTCTTGCCATGTCCTTCTAGATGGTCACATCTGAGTCCTGTCCATCCCATCAGATCCACAAATCCAGCTTCAGGTTGCTTTCTGGGCAGCTCCACAAAAATGCTATTGGGAATTCTTCATAGATAGATAACCAGAACTGGCCCAGGCAAGAAGTTGGCACCTGTGAAATTTGAAATTGATTATGGACTAATAAGGAGTCCTAAGTCAGAATGTCCAGGAAATCCAAGTAAGAAGAACAGCAGACAGGCTATTGGCAACAGGGAAGGGTCCCGAGTTGTAGAGCTCTGAGCCTTGTACCAGAACTCAGGAACTGATGGGAAAAGCTGCCAAAATAGTGCAGCTTTCCAGTTCCAGAGTTAGTCACATGGATAAGAGCTCACATTCAGGGATATAGTTATCGGAACAGCAGTGCACAATGATGGAGCTTTAGAAATAAGTCAAAGACAGTGTGATCAGACTTCAGCCTCCAGGACAGATCCATACTGGCCCCAAAGACAACTGAATGGGGAGTTGCAGAGTAAGGGGCTGGAGCTCCTTAAATCTCTACTAAGTTCAGTGTCTGTGGGGTGGGGAGAGAGTGTGGTTAGTAGCCGCAGTTATAGAAAGCATCAATAAGGCTGTGAAGACTGGGACCTAGGAAGCCTAGGTCAGATGCTTTGCAGTTACAACAAAGCAGGGTTCTTTGTGTTTTGGAACAATCCACAGCAATTTCTTGACTTGCTGGGATATAAAACCAAAATCAATTTGTATTAGATTAGCTGCATGTCATTGTAGGCCAGGCTTTCAGGCTCCACCAGTTTTAGGTAAATTGAATTGGCAATTCGGTATCCTATTCAGGTCTGAGGGTCATGCGGCTGACTCCAGGAAAAACATCAACAACAACAGAAAAACACAAACAAAAAATACACAGATCAGACAGGCAGGAAATGGAGCCAAAGGGCCATGACTTCAGAGGTGCAGACCAATAGCAGAAGAAGTCCCTCAGAGGCCATCTTGTCTGACTGCCTGCTTCCAGAAAGGACAGGCTCAGAAAAGTCCAGACAGCTGGGAATTTAAACTATGTTAACCGTTTGCAGAGGAAGAGGGCTGTCCTTGATGCTGATTCAGAAATTTCCTGATATAATACTATTGCTAACCATTGCCAAGCACATTCAACACGTGTAGTATTTGACTGTGCTCTGTTACAGGTATCACTTCATTTAAGCATCACCATGTTTGAAGCAGGTACATTATTATCACTACCATGCATGAGGAAAGCAAGGATTAGAGAGGCTGAGCATATCACCCAAGGTTACGCAGCTAGTAAGTGGTAGAGCAGAATCTGAGAATAGTTCTTTTGAGGTCAACCATTTTTCCATGTCACACTGAAATTCAAAGACGGAAGCCTGAACCCCTCTGCATTCCTTGCAGAGACATTTTCCCTTAATCTATCTTTTGTCTTTTATGCCTCTCATCCTTTCAAGAAATTCATTTTTTTGTTGTTTTTCTGTCCAGAAAATATTTTATTTGGTTTAAGATTATTTTAACTGTAACAAGTAAATATTTCCTAAACAAAATCTCTCTTAAAACATTGCTCTATCCCATTCCTAATCCCAGGGAAAACCAACTCAACTAGTTGGAGGCCTTTGAACAGAAATTCCTTTATGATACATAAGATGTTCAGTATGAAATTCACTGTCTTTTTCCTCTCTCCTCTACCATCCCAAGTGCATGGGGAGGCAAGAATTCAGCACTAGTAAATTCAGAGCCTTCTTCTCCCTACTGTCACTGCCCGTGAGCCCATCAGCCCATCCGCAGGGACATGTACGCCACTATCGTCAATTATTACTTCTCAGGCACCCACTGGGTGCCCGGCACATCAGAGAAGAAATGAATTGACTCTGCTTTCAACAATCACCCTGCAAACAGCCAAATAATTTTGATGTTCTTCAAACATATTATAATTAAAAAATTACATGCTGGGAGAAAAATTATAAGCATTTAATCAGAAGAAAGGGTCAAGCTGATGCAATTAGGGAGGGAAATGTGCTGGCTTTTATCAACGGAGCCAGTTTCATCACCATCCTGGTGAAAGCAATCGGATTTGAGGCTAAGATGTTTCCATCAAGTTACCTTTGAATTGAGAAAATATAACTCATCTTGTGTGTGCAAAATTGTCTTTAACCTCAGTGCTCCTCTCTGAGGTCACTCTCTTGCAATCCATTTACATGGCCACAGCTTGCTTCCCACTGTGGATCTCAGACCAATGGTGACCTCATACGCAAATGCATTTAAAAAGCAGTTAGCCCCAGTGACAAACTTACCAATACAGGATAAGAGAAAGCCCTCAGATGGTAACCACTGAGGTATCTGCCAGAAAGAAAATCTGTTTGTAAGCTGGAGTGCTTCTCAGAGAGTCGAATCATTCAATGAATCAGAAAATTGCCTGGATCTGGGAGCCATGAATGAGAGACCATGGAAATCCAAGAAGAAAACAAAATAAGTAAAAGTGATTTTTTTTTTTTTCATTGTCCCCTCTAACAGATCTCAAGGCTGGCTATACAGCAACTGGATGTGTAGGTCACACATGCTTAAAGAAGTCTTGTACTTTCTTCTCTCTGGCTCAAACTGACTACCTATTCTATGAGTCACTGAGGTGGAGAGAAACTTAGCTTGCTACCCTCTTTGGTGGAGGAAGCCCTGCTCCTCCACCCAGAAGCAGGGAGACTTTGAGAGAGAGAGAGACAGAGAGAGAAAGACAGTGTGTTTGTGTGTGTGTGTGTGATTACATTTGTACTCCTTCTCCTCAGGGATAAAGAGGTGACTTAGGGTCCTCTCTCAGTTCTAGTATAGGCAGCATGATGGGGAGAAAAGCCTTCCTGGAACGGGAGGTAAGGAGTTGAGTTCCGATCATCAAGAATTGTTTCCCTCCCTGGAATCTGGCAATATATTATATATAATAGTAATACTTTGACAATAACAATCCCAATCTCTTTTAATTTTATAACGCTTCATGACTTCAAAACTTTTATCTAAACTATTTTATGTGAGGCTTATAACCACGTGAGATGTTTAGGCATATATTTTTACATATACTTGTTTTAACCTGAAAGGTTGTTATTCGTCACTATTTAAAAGGTGGGAAAAAGAGGTTTGGGGTAATAAGTGACTTTCCCAAAGTCACACTAGCAGATAGGAAGTGCTCAAACACAAATGAGATTTCCAGTGCTCTTTTCAAAATCCTGATGTATTGCTAGAGGGTAATGATACCTGCCCTACATTACCCTTGTGGGCCTCAAAAGAAATAATGCTTTTGAAAGTACTTTGAAGAATGTAAACTCACTGTATAGTTTTAAGTTTCTACAGTCCCCGATGGGTATGTGAATGTTCCATTTCCTATGTAGCTGGGTTCAAAACCAGTGACATAAATTCCTAGTTCCACCATACATGCTGTTTTCTTTTCTGAAAGCAAATGCTAAGGACAAGGCCTCATCCAAAGATGAATTCAGAGAGAGAGAGAAATACAATAAAAATGACAAATAGATATTGGACAAAGACACAAAGTAAACATGGCAAGAAAGCAAATTCCTGCTGCCCTTCTCTGAACAGAGAGAAAATGCTGAGCAATGACCAAAGAGAAGACTCTGGAAGGATGGAGACCAATGCCAGAGATGGGGATGGGATCTCAGAGCATGCTCCAAATTCGCATAGCTTATATTGACTGTGACAGTTTGAGAGATGATGAGCTGGAACTGTTGACAGCTGAAGACAGGAAATGGAAGCAGAAGGCCACCTCTCCCAGGATTATGTTCAACAGCACAGAAAGGTCTGGCCCAGGGATGAGCATCAGAGGAGCACAGAGGGAGTCTATGAGCATAACTGTTTGGACATATGTGTGCATACATATGTATCAGCTGCACACCTAACCATTGATCCATCCAGTTATTTGTATCTTTCCATTCACCTATCATTATCTGCTGTGAGCTGGGCACTGGACTAGGTACTGGGGTTGCAACGATGAAAGACAAGAATCCCTGTTCTCCAGACACTCATCATCTAGTAAAGAAGAAAAAGAAGTAAACAGATGTTCACATCATATACTTGTGCCACAAACCAAGTAAGGGCAACTGCTATGGGTGCTCAGATGAAGGCCACCAAAGTCAGAATGGAGTGAGGGTGGGGAAGGGGAAAGAGCAAGGGGCTAGAGACAGGAACAGCTCCTGTGAGGAGCATGAATTCCATTACTAGTTATACCACAGCATTTAGGGGCTTGCTTTTAGAATTTCTATGAGACATTACACAAAGTTCAAATCAGGAGCTTTATCCAACTCAGCCTGTGCTTTTCAGTAGAAACTTCTCCTTCCACTTAGCCCCTGCCACACAGAACTCTGCTTTACCAGTTAAAGGATTATTACAGTTTTCTCCGAGTGCTCTTCTTTGCCACTACCCACTAGTTCCAGCATCTTCTAAGACTCAGGATTTCAGGGTGTCTGATCTGCCCACTCTGAGCCAGCCTACCCATCACATCATTACCATCATCTGATCATCCCACTCATGACACCTGTTTTGGTGCCGAGGAAAAGAAGAGAATGTTTTCTGTTTGGCTATTGACTACCATTTTTTACTTCTGGTCAAAGTCACTCTAAATTTACAGCTACATTTTCTACCAGAATAGCAAAGGGCAGCTGGTTTTAGCTCTAGTATCTCTCTGCTTGCACTGCCTCTGCTCTCTAGCATCTCTTATCAAGAATGTCTCTTTTCCTTCCTTTGTCTCTTATCTCTGATCTAGGGTATCTTTTATGGACTCTTCCTCTGCAGTTTGGATTTCCTATCATAGATTCTGTTAACTCTCCTGTTATGCTATTAGAGATTCATCCTGAATTCTTTTATGCTTTGTCTGAAACTGACTTTCTTCTCCTATATCCTCAGTTTGATTGGCAAAAATTGTTAAATATTCCCAATTCTGCCCTTATCTGGCTCGGTTGAAAGAACTGTCATCTCTGGACTAGTTTAGCATTCTTTATAATACTCTCCTGTAGTCTACTCACATTCATCATATATTGATCTTCAGCACACATTTAAACGATTAATACTCAGTATTTATAATGTAAGAAAATTTCACCTTCTTGTTGAAGTGAGTTGATTATCGGTTTGCCTAAAAGCAATTTGGCTAGAGCAAATTATCTTGATAATCAATATTGTAGTTTGCCTAAAATTCAACTCTTATAAAAACCCTCTTTACATCATTTTAAAATGTCTTATTTTATAAAAACATTTCTGCCCCATTTAGTAGTTTTTTAGGTAATTTTAAGCAATTGTCCAAAAAGTATTACTAACCTAATTTTGTATTTTTAATTAGTATGGATTAAATTTGCATCATTTTATGAATGGTAGGATTGTTTGAAATCCTTGTGAATAGTTTTTTTAATATTGATTTTATTTTTGGATACCAGGATTTTTACCCAGATTTCCTAAAGACTTTATTTTTCAAATTTTTTTCTTCAATAAATATGTACAAAGTCTGCATAAGACTGATTTTTTGTAACTTTTTGTTACTGATAAAAACCTTGCAAATTACCTATCTTTCCCCATTTCTCTATCATGAGGGGAGAAGAACATAATTTTCTCCAGATTCTCATCCTCATCCTAGTTCTTGTTACCAGGTGTTCTCTGTCATGTGTTATTTTGGGGCCTAGAGTAACTTCATAAAGAGGAACATACTGTTGGCCAATTTGTGGGAATTAGGCCAGATGGACCTGGACTGAAAGTATAAATCACTTAGGGCCTGGGAAAGCCATGAGATCTGTTGAATATGTGTTGAGATTTTAAAAAATTAAACTAAACATCCAAATTCCTTTCTAAGAGAGATTTTTTAGACGGATTTTTAAAAGCAGGTGTACAAATTCTCATGGCTGAATTGTTCCACAGGAACATTTTAATGGGGTCATTTTTGTCCTACTTGTAACAAATCAGAGGAAACTTGACATTTGTTTTACTTAAAGCTCTCTTACATTGTGTTGATCTTTCAAGTGATTCTCAATTTCCCATAAAGCATTTTCCAGATTCACCAGGTACCCTGTGACTATACACAGATGAGTCAACTTTCTACAGTTTCTGTTTCTGTATGTATACAGTCAAATATATGATAATTCAGAAGGAATGATGAGTATATACCTTGGTCATGAAAATTAATCTTTTTGCATTAGAACAATATTGAATTAATAAGCTTGAAGATACAGCTACAAAAATTGGCACAGTGATTTGTAGAGAGACAGAGAGATGGAAAACGTGAATGAGAGATATAAGGAGGAATAACTAAGACAGTTCAAAGTCTGTGTAACAGAAATTCCAGAACAAAAAATAATGGTGATACAATAATCAAGGAAAATTTTCCAGACCTAAAGGAATATAGTAGTCTGCAAATTGAAAAAGAATTTAGAATCCAAAGCGGATACATTAAAAATCCTACATCTAGGTACATTGGAGAAGAATTTTAGAAGAAGAATTTTAGAACAGCAATGAAAATCTCTTAAAACCAACTAGAAAATCATTAGATCATTTACAAAGAAGTTACAACTATATTGATGCCAATATCCTGTCAGCAACAAAAGATACTGATGAAATAATGCTGATGAAAATAGTATAATACTGATTCTAAGTTAATTTATAAATTTGATTTAATTCTAATAAAAATTCCTGCTTTATTTTTTAAAAAATTTGATAAATTTATTTAGAAATGTATATTAATATATTTGACAAATAGTTAAGCCAACTCTGAAAAATAGTAAATAATGGAGATTTTCCTTACACAATATTAAGCACCCTCAAAGCCATATAAAACGAAAACCAGTGTGGTGCTACTATAAGAAAAGTCAAATAGATCAATGGAAGAGAATAGAAACTCAGAGAGCCAAGGATACTTGGAAATTTGATAGACAGTAGTGGAGGCACTGAGGATAAATGTGTTGGCAAATGTGGCTCATGTATGAAGAAAAATAAAACTGATTACTACCTGAAAACATATACACAATAAGGACTTCCAGGTCACTTAAAGATTTACAAGCACAAGGTAAAACGATTAATTTAATCATGGTTATCTTTGTGACCTAGGAATTATTGCAAACTATTAAAATTTTAGGAATGAAATTTATAAAGCCAAAAACTGAGAAATTTGATTACACAAATTTTAATAATTTTGTTTAAAGAATGACACCATTGCAAAGTTAATAGGCGACTGATTATATCAAACATACCAAAGAATTAATATCGAAAATATATCAGAAACAGCTATAAATCCACTAGAAAATTACTGAAACCCAAGAGAAATTGGACAAAAGATATGAACAGATAATTTACAGAAGACAAACTCATTTATTGATTAGATAAATGAAAATTATTACTATCATGTATTGCTTAATATACATCAGATAGGGAACTATTAAAAAGCTGTTGTGTTGGCAGAGATGTGAGAAGCAATAGACCAGAGGCATACATAGCTACATTGATAAACCTTACAAACATGATCCAGGAGAAAAATGTAGTATACAGAAAGAAGTCTAGCACAATATCATTTATGTAAGTTAAAAATACATGCACAATAATTATTAATGTTTTACAGCAACACATAAGAATTAAATAATACACAAAAAACAAACAACAGTGGAAGTGGGAAATGAGAGTGAGAAATAAGAATAATGGATACATACATTGCATAAATGCATAAAAGAATATAGCAGGCTTTAATGGTTTAATAGTAATAGTATGCCATAAACCGAGATATACTATTAGCTCATTTCTCTGCACTGAGCTTTATTTATTTATTTTTTCTAATAGGGTAACAATTACATGAAGAGAAACAGAATTAATAACTATTTTTAAAAATGAAAGGGCTAAAGAACACTATAAAGGACAGAATAAAAGCATAAAAGAACAAGTTTTTTAAAAAAATGGTTATTTGAAAGCCCAAAGTACAATGATAGAAGTATGTCAATAAGTAAGAATAACACATATAAATGATTTAAATGCTCCTGTTAAAGACAGATTTTTCAGAAAGAGAAAAAAATCCAGTTATTTGCTGTTTGCAAGAGACAATGCCTAAGACACCCGAGACAAAATAATCGAAAGTAAAAGAGAAAGACAGATATTAGACAGAATGCTTACCAAAGAAAAGCAGTAGTAATAATTTTCTAATTAATATTATTTTAAATTGACAAACCATAATTTTGTGCATTTACAGGGTACGAGGTGATGTTTTGATACATGTATACAATGTGGAATGATTAAATCAGCTAATTGACATAGCTGTCACCTCACTTATCATTTTTTGTAGTGAGACATCTAAAATTGACTCTCTAAGTTATTTTAAATATGTGATACATTATTGTTGACTAAAGTCACCCTGCTGTGCAATATATCTCAACACTTAATAATATATAAAAAGCTTTATTGAGATTTAATTGATATATAATAAGCTGCACACATTTCAAATGTGTAATTTGATGAGCTTTGACATACATATATACCAATAAAATCATGACCATCATCAAAATAGTGAATGTACCCATTACCTTCAAAAGTTTCCTTGAATATCACTGTAATGTCTCCCTTCAGCCCCTCACTGTCCGGCAAACATCAATCTATTTTTGTCACTATAGATTTGTCTATATTTTTCTAGAATTTTCTAGAAAATGTAAGAATGTTGTATATAGTCTCTTTTTTTCTGGCTTCTTTCACTCAGCATAATTATTTTTGAGATTGATCCACTATTATTAGAATTATTAATTCATTGCTGCATAATATTCCACTGTAGGATATAGCACGATTTGTCTAGCCATTCACCTGTGAATGGGCATGTGGGTTGTTTCCAGTTTGAGGTTATTACAAATAAAGCTGCTAAGAATATTTATGTATAAACTTTGTATAGATATATACTTTCAATTTTAGGGGCCAAATGCCTTGAAATGGAATGGCTAAAACATAGGTAGGTGACTGTTTGATTTTTAATAAAATGCATTTTAATAAAATGCAAAACTGTATTTCAAAATATTTATACCATTTGACATTTCAGGTAGCAGTCTATGAAAAGTTCCTTCATTTTCTTGTCATCACTTGGTATGATCAGTTAATTTTAGTCATTCTAATATGTGCATAGTGGTATCTTACTGCATCCCTAAGAACAAATGATCTTGAACATCTTTTCGTGTGTGTGTGTGTTTGCCATCTCTCTCTCTCTCTCTCTCTCTCTCTATATATATATATATATATTTTTTTTTTTCCTTTGGTAAAGTGTTCATATCTTTTGCTCTTTATTTAGTTGTTTTATTGTTATTGAGTTTTGAGAGTTCTTATTGTAAAACAGTTTTGATAATTACCAATACCAAAAGAAGATTCCCATTTTGTGGGGGGTAGCAAAGATAATCATTATGCCAACTACCAGAAATAGATGTCCCTATACTTATGTCCATGGCATCGTGGGCTACTGCTAAGGTCCACCATGCATGGGTGACTTACTTGTCTGAGTTTGGTGAGACAGAATACACTCACATGCAACGAGTTAAGTAAAGTGGGTTTATTACTTAAACAGCAAGGGACAGAAGAAGTCTCAGATCCATTGTGAACCGGTCCTCAAAGGCTCAAGAAAGCTGCCCAAAGTGGATGAGGTCTTGTCTGTGGGTGGAGCCCCCAAAAGACAGCACACCCCTGATTATATACTTCAGGAACCATGCGACTTATTAACTGAAGCTTTGAAGGACATCCTTCTTCTAGGGGAGAAAGGAACAAAGTCCAGGCTGTCCCAGAGAGTTCCTCCCTAAGTTAAGACATTACATATCCAAGGATGATGAATAGGAACAAAACCTAGGCTGCTTCAGGCAGTTCTCCCTTCTCTCAGGATACTACATTCCCAAAACATTCAACAGTTATTCTTGAGAACTACAAGAAAGAAAGAAGAGAAAACTAGGTCAGTCCAAGGCCGCCCAAACAACTGTCTTGCATTTTTATATTCTACATAAAGTCCTTCATGTTTTGCAAATATTTTTTCCTAGTCTGTGGCTTGTCTTTTCATTCTCTTAGTGGCATTTTTAGGACAGATTTTTAAACCTTTAATAAAGACAAATTTATCTATTTTTTTTTCTGTTAAGGATCATACTTTTGGTGTCATATATAATAAATCTTTGCATCATTCAAAATTTTTCCCTATGTTTTCTTCTAGAAGTCAATTATCTTTTAAAGAGATTTCTTAAAGGAAGAAAATCTTACATATTTATCCATTTACTTATAGCCAATTTTAATATAGTCAATTATCTTTTAAAGATGTTTCTTAAAGAAAGAAAATCTTACATATTTATCCATATACTTATCCATTCCATTGTATAGATTAATATTTTGGTCAAATATCATTTTATTTTTGTCTGAGTAATATCCTGTAGCGTTTCTTATAATATGGGTTTGTAGGTAATGAATTCTGTTCATGTTGTTATGTCTTTGAAAATCTCTATTTCACCTTCATTTTTGAAAGATATTTTTTTCTGGGCAGAATCGTGGACTAGTGGTTTGTTTGTTTGTTTAGAATTTTTGTATGTTAAAGATGTTCCTCCACTCTCTTGCTTGCCTTGTTAACGATAAGACATTTGCTGTCATCTTTCTTTCCTTCCCTGTATGTAACTTTTTCCCCTGTGGATACTTTTAAGATTGTTCTCTTTAACATTTTTTTTAAAAAAACTTTAATTATAATGTGTTTTGGTGTCATTTTCTTCATGTATTTTGTGCTTAGGGTTTGCTGAGCTTCTTAGATCTGTGAGTTCATGGTTTTTTTTTTTTTTTTCAGATTTGGAACTTTTTCACTATTATTTCTTCAAAGAATATTTGAAAAATACGTTCTCTCATCTCTCGTCTTCCTTAGAAACTCCATTTACATGTATTAGGCATGTAATGCTCAAATTAGTTATTTGATGTTTTGTTCATTGTTTCCTTTTCTTTTCTTTTTGTATTTTATTTTGGATAGTTTATGTTGTTATGTTTTAAAATTCACTATTTTTTTCTGCAATTCTAGTCTATCATTAATCACATGTAATGTATTCTTTATTTCACACATTGTAGTTTTCATTTATAGAAGTTCAATGTGTATCTTTTTCATCTTCTATGACTCTACTTAACTTTTTGTAAAGTTTAGTTTATTTATTGATTTTTTGGTATAACTTTATGAGGTAGTTGCACAATTTTGTTACATGCAAAGATACATAGTGGCAAAGACAGAGCTTCCAGGGTACCCATCACCTGAATAATGTACATTCTATCCATTAACTTTGTGAAAAATATAAAATGGTTATAATAATTGTTTTAATGACTTTTCTGTTAATTCTAACACTTGTGTGCTATTCTCAGTTGGTTTTCATTGACTAATTCGTATCCTCATTTTGAATTGCATTTTCATACTTCTTGTCATGCTTTGAATTTTGTTATTTAAAAAAATAATTTCAACTTTTTTTTTAAGTTTCAAGGGATACCTGTGCAGGTTACTTACAGCATGCACCATGAGTATATCGTACAATGCTGAGGTTTGGAGCTCAAATGATCCCATCATCCAGGTAGTGAGCATAGCACCCAATAAATAGTTTTTAAGCCCATGTCCCCTCTCTCCCTTCTGCCTCTATCAGTTCCCCATGCCTATAGTTTCCATGTTTATGTATACATTTACCCAGTGCTTAGCTCCCACTTATAAGTGAGAACATGTGGTATTCAGTTTTCTGTTCTATGTTAATTCATTTGGGATAATGGCCTCCAGCTGCATCCATGCTGCTGCAAAGGACGTTATTTCATTCCTTTTTTATGGCTATGTAGAATTCTATGGTATATATGAACTTCTTTTCTTTATCTAATCCCATGGTGGATTCTTTATCTAATCTACCATGGGATTAGATAAAGAAAAGAAGTGGGCACCCAGTTTGATTCCATGTCTTTGCCTTTGTGAATAGCACCACAATGAACATACGAGTGCATGTGTCTTTTTGGTAGAACAATTTATTTTCCTGTAGGTATATACCAAGTAATGTGATTGCTGGGTTGAATGGTAGCTCTTAAAAGTTCTTTGAGAAATCTCCGAACTGCTTTCCACAGTGATTGAACAAATCTACATTCCCACCAACAGTATATAATCATTTCCTTTTCTCCAGAGCCTCACCAGTATCTGTTATATTTTAACATTTTAAACATGTTGAGTTAATTTTTGTATATGGTTTGAAGTAGGCATCTATCTTCATTCTTCTGGATATGATTCAACAGGTATCTCAGTACTTTTTATTGAATAGGGAGTCCCTTCCTCATTGCTCATTTCTGCTGACCTTGTCGAAAATCAGATGACTATAGAAGTGTGGCTTTATTTCTAGGATCTCTATTCTGTTCCATGGATCTATGTGTCTATGTTTTTGTACTAGTACCATGCTGTTTTGGTGACTGTAGCCTTATAGTATTAGAAGTCAGGTAATGAGATACCTCTAGCTTTGTTCTTTTTGCTTGTAATTGTTTTTGGCTATTCTGGCTTTTTTTTTACTCCATATAAATTTTATAAGATTTTTTTCCTAATTCTGTGAAAAATGTCATTGGTACTTTGGTGGAAATAACAATGAATCTATAGATTGCTTTGGGCAGTATGGCCATTTTAATGATATTGATTCTTCCAAACTATGAGCATGGAATATTTTTTTCGTTTGTTTGTGTCATCCATGATTTCTTTTAGTAGTGTTTTATAGTTCTCCTTATAGAAATCTTTCACCTTCTTGGTTAGATATATTCCTAGATGCTTCATTTTTCTGCAGCTATTGTAAATGGGATTGTGTTATTGGTTTGGCCCTCAGTTTGAATGTTACTGGTGTATAGAAATGCTACTGATTTCTGTATATTGATTTTATATCCTGAAACTTTACTGAAGTCATTTATCAGTTCTAGGAGCTTTTTGGTAAAGTCTTTAGGGTTTTTTGGTATAGAATCATATCCTCAGCAAAGAGATAATTTGACACCTTTTTCCCATTTGGATGCCTTTTATTTCTTTCTCTTGCCTGATTGCTCTAGCGAGGA
This sequence comes from Piliocolobus tephrosceles, assembly GCF_002776525.5. NCBI lineage: Eukaryota > Metazoa > Chordata > Mammalia > Primates > Cercopithecidae > Piliocolobus > Piliocolobus tephrosceles. Next base: position 65,282,448 of record NC_045434.1, read on the forward strand.
CTTCCAGTACTCTGTTGAATAGGAGTGGCAAGAGTAGGCATCCTTGTTCAGTATGATGTTAGCTGTGCGTTTGTCATAAATGAGCCTTATTATTTTAAGGTATGTTCCTTCAATGCTTAGTTTTTTGCAGATTTTATCATAAAGGGATGTTGGATTTTATCAAAAGCTTTCTCTATGTCTATGGAAATGATCACACATTTTTGTTTTACATTCTGCTTATGTGGTGAATCACACTTATTGATTTGCCTATGTTGAACCAACCTTGTATCCTAGAAATGAAGCCTACTTGATTGTGATGAATTAACTTTTTGATGTACTGCTGGATTCAGTTTGCTAGTATTTTGCTGAGGATTTTTGTGTCTATATTTATCAGGGATATTGGCCTGTAGTGGTACAATTCAGCTGTGAATCCATCTGTGGCTTGTTTTGATTGTTATTATTATTATTATTATTATTATTATTATTATTATTATTACTGATTCAATTTTAGAACTCAATATTGGTGTGTTCAGGATTTTGATTTCTTCCAGAGTCAATCTTGAGATGTTGTGTGTTTCCAGGAGTTTATCCATTTCCTCTAGACTTTGAGTATGTATACCTAGGGTGTTCATCATAGTCTCTGAGGATCCTTTATATTTCTGTGGGGTTGGTTGTAATGCCATCTTTGCCATTTCTGATTGTGCTTATTTGCATATTCTCTTTTTTGTTTGTTTGTTAATGTAGTTAACAATCTATTGAATTTGTTTATCTTTTCAAATAACCAACTTTTGGTTTCAGCGATTTTTCATATGGTATTCTGGGTCTGAATTTTGTTCAGTTCTGCTCCAATTTAAATTATTTCTTTTCTTCTGCTAACTTTGAGGTTAGTTTGGTATTGTTTTTCTAGCTTCTCCAGCTTCTTTTCTTGTCTTCTCTAGGTGTGACATTAGACCATTAATTTGAAATATTTCTAACTTTCTGATATAGGCATTCAGTGTTATGAACTTTCCTCTAAACACTGCTTTTGTGGCATCTCAGAGATTTTGGTATTTGTTGTATATCTGTTTTTATTTATTTCAAATAATTTTTTCATTTCTGTCTTAATTTAATTTATTTAATTTCCATCTAATTGTGTTGTTGAGATCTTCTTGATATTTATTTCTATTTGTATTCCACTGTGGTTTCAGAGTATAGTTGGTATGATTTCAATTTTTTTTGAACTTACTGAAACTTGCTTTATGGCCACACATGTGGTCTATCTCACACTATATTCTGTGTGCAGATAAGAATGTATATTCTTTGGTTGATGGGTGGAGTATTCTGTAGATATCTATTAGGTCCAATTGCTCATGTGTTGAATTTAAGTTCAAAATTTCTTTGTTAATTTTCTATGTTAATAAACTGTCTAATGCTGTCAGTAGGGCATTAAAATCCCCCATTATTATTGTGTAACTGTTTCCATCTTTTGTAGGTCTAGAAGTACTTGTTTTATTATTAATGTGGGTATTCCAATGTTGGGTGTGTTCATATTTAGAATAACTAAGCCTTCTTGTTGAACTGAACTTGTTATCATTATGTAATGTTCCCCTTTGTCCTTTTTTTACTGTTATTAAAGTCTGTTTTATCCAATATGAGAATAATTACCCAGCTCTTTTTTATTTTCTGTTTGTTGATAGATCTTTCTCCAACAAATCAAAGGCTTTATTTTGAGCCTGTGGTGTCATTGTGAGTGAGATGGGTCTCTTCAAGAAACATAGAAGAGTCTTGTCTTTTTTTTTTTTTTTCTAGCCAAGTTGCCATTTTGTGCCTTCTAAGTGGGGCATTTAGACAATTTACATTTAAGGTTAATATTGAGATGTGAGGGTTTGATCATATTGTGAACTTGTTAGCTGGTTTCTTTGTATTTTCTAGTGTGTGGTTGCTTTATAGGGTCTCTGGGCTATGTACTTTACTGTGTTTTTGTGGTATCAGGCGTTGTGTTTTTATTTCCATGTTTGGAACTCCAGTAAGGATCTCTTGTAAGTCTTGTCTAGTGGTAATGAATTCCCTTAGCACTTGATTTTCTAGAAAATATTTTATTTTTCTTTAGCTTATGAAACTTAGTTTGGTGGGATATGAAATTCATGGTTGGAATTTCTTTTCTTTGAGAATGCTGAAAATAGGCCCCTAATCTCTCCTGGCTTGCAAAGTTTCTGCTGAGAAGTCTACTGTTAGCCTGAAGGGGTTCCCTTTGTACGTGATCCAACCTTTTTCTCTAGCTGCCTTTGAGATTTTTTCTTTAGCATTGACATTGGACAGTCTGGTGACTATATGCTTTGGGGGTGTTCATTTTGTATAGTATCTCCAGGACACCTGTATAATCCAGGTGTTCTCTGGATTTCTTATATCTGGATGTCTACCTCCCTATCAAGATTAGAAAACTTTTCTCGAATTATTCCATCAAATATATTTTCTAGTTTGATTACTTTTTCTCTTCTCTCAGGAATGCCAATAATTCATTGGTTTAGTCATTTTACATAATCCCATATGTCTCAAAGATAATTCCATATTTTTCAAAGATTTTGTTTGCTTTTTAAATTTCTTTTTTTAAAAAAATTATTGTCTGACTTGGTTAGTTTAAAAGGCTGATCTTCAAGCTTTGAAATTATTTCTTCTGCTTGGTATAGTCTATTGATAAAGCTGTCAATTGTGTTCTGAAATTGCTTAAGTAAGTTTTTCAATTCCAGAAGCTCTGATTTATTTTTTTAAAGATATTTATCTCTTCCTTCTTTTCCTGGATTGCTTTAAAAGTTGTTTTTTTTTTGTTTGTTTGTTTTTTGGTTTTTTTTTGTATGTGTTGATTTTCAACTTTGTCCTGGATCTCACTGAGCTTCCTTGCAATCCATGCTTTGAATTCTTTATCTGTCATTTCTGCATTTCCATTTTGTGAGGGACTATTGCTGGAGAACTAGTGTGATCTTTTGGTGGTGTTACTACATTCAGATTTTTCATAGTGCCAGAATTCTTGTGCTGATTTCTTCCCATTTGGAGATGTTGGCATTTCTAACTTTTATTACCATTTTTATGTGACTAGGATTTTTTCTTTTTCATTTTTTCCCTGTAATATTATTATTATTTTAAAATTTCCCTTTTCCTTCTCCCCATCAGGGAATGTGGCTTTAGAGAATGCTAGGTAGGGTCTTTTGGTTTTGCTTTTATAGCTGTATGCACTCTGTCAGCAGGTTTTATATTGGGCTAACCTACAAGCCAGTAGATGGTGCTTATGGGTAAGAGCCAGCTGTGGCTGATGTGGCTGGGTATACACTTGATCCATGTTTACTGGGAGAAGCTCTCTGCTGCCTCAGGCAAAGAGCTGATCTGGATCTGTGAAGTACACAGTGGTCTGAGTTTCCTGCTCAGCTCTGGAGTGATGAAAGGGGTACAGGGGAGGCAAACATGCAAGGGGAGAGACCAGGTATGTTCCCCAATGGCAGGCACAAGCACCAGTGCAGAGGGAGAATATAATGAGCAGCCACCGAACACCCAGACGTGTGACTAGATGTGGAGCTGGGAAGCCTCTTTGTCCCTAAGTACTCTGCAAAGGGAAGGGGTGTGGCCTAAACTGCTAATTCAGGAGACTGGGTGCTTCAGATACCTAGAGATTTGCCAGGGCATGAAGTGGGGAAGGCCCGGCAGTACCAAGGTATCTGCACAGGATGGGTGAGGTGTTTCAGGCTGCTAATCCAACTGAGCTGTTACTCTGAATGCCTGGAGACATGCCTGGGCATGGGGCAGAGAGGGCCCTGCTGCACCACAATCTATAGGGTGGCTCAGGCTTCTAGTCCAGGTGAGTGGGTGCTTTGACTGCCTGGAGAGCTGCATGGGTATGGAGCAGAGAGGTCCCCGCTGCATCATAATCTCGGCATAGGAAGGGTGGGGTGGCTGCTGGTCCAACTGAGTGGGTGCTCCGAATGCCCGGTGATCTGCCGGGCATGGAGTGGAAAGAGCCCTCCTGCACCAGGATCTCTGTATAGGAAGGGTGGGGCAGCTCAGGTTGCTGATGCAGGCGTGTAGGTGCCGCACATGCCTGGAGCTCTGCCTGAGTGTAGAGCAGATAGGGCCTCATGGCACCGAGATCTCAGCACAGCAGGCCAAGTTCTTGGAGCCAAGGAGGCTTCCCAGCTCCACATGTAGGCACACCTCTGGGTGCTCGGTGACTGCTGAAGATATTCTCCCTCAGCACGCTGCAGGGACACATGCAGACAGGTTCCAGGTCACCAAGCTGGCCCTGGCAGCAAGTCTCATTGCCCAGGAGAAACTGGGCCCAGATTTGTGACATGGGGTGCAGGGGCACAACTCCAGCACCTACTGCTGAGGCGCTTTCCATAGCTCTGTCTATGGAGGCTCCTATTCTCCAAACACAAGTTCCCAATCTCTGACTTTTGAGACTAAAATGCCTACGTGGCCACACTGCTGAGTTACCAAATGATGACTTCGTGTGTGCCCAGATTAAAACTGCTCCTGCTCCCAGTCTGGGAAAAATGTCTGCAGCTTTTCCTAGTGTCTTTTCCTCTGAGGATCTCCAAGCCTGTCCCCAAGTTAGCTCTAGGTCTTGGGAAAAACAAAGTGTTCCCTGAGTTGGGTTGCTTGGATCCCCAGTGGACAGGTGAGTCACAGAGGGTAGCTCTCTGCCTCTCCCACGTTCTGGGGCTGCACTCGCTTTTACCAGCCGAATGTCTTCATGGGGGCTTTTTGCTGGTGTTCTCTTCCCCAGGATCTGGGATGTCTGTCCCATTTCCATTTTGAAATAAAGCTCACAGAGTCAATTTTCATGCACTATCTTGCTATTTCCAAGTGGCTGAGGCATGTTAAAAGCCTCTAATGCTATCTTGGAAAAAAAATGAAACAAAACAATTTTCTTTTCTTTTTTTTTTTTTTTTTCTGATGCCAAGTACTACACATTTACTTTATTGGTTCTTAGATACGTTGTACTCTTTTAAATTGTCTTGAGCTTTGTTCTTGAATACAGTTAAGTTACTTTGAAACAGTCTGGCTCTTTTGGGTTTTGCTTTTAATCTTTGTTAGAAGGGACCAGAGTGGTATGTGGAGCAGCACTAAGGATTCTCCACCACTGAGGAAAGATTCCTCGGAATAATTTACCCAAAGACGCATGAATCATAAAACCTTCTAGTTTGGCTGGTGGGAAAGGAACTATTCTTTGACCTATGTGAGCACTGGTTACTGTTCCTTCTAATCCTTTCTGAGTGACTCTTTCTTCAGCCTCAGGTGCTTTTCTCACATGCTTGCACTTAGTCTTCAGCTGAATACTCGAGTGGCACCCTCTAAGATTGCCAGAGTTCTTTTCTGTAGTTCCCTTCTTTTCAGTATTCTCTCCTGTGCACTCTAGCCACCTGGTTCTCAGCTGACTCTGAGCTCTGTTCTCAGCTGACTTTGAGCTCTGTTTACTCAGGGACTCTGCCAAACTTTGCCTGAGTTCTTCCTGAATGCACCACATCCTGGAACCTCTATCAAGACCTAAGCTAGACCAATTGCTCACTGCATTTGGTTCCCATTCCTTAAAAGTATTCTTCATGATCTGCTATCTAGTGACTTAAAAATTATTTGCCTTTTTGTTTGTTTGTTTTTAGGAAGGAAGGTAAATCCAGTCATTGCTACCCCATCTTGGTGGGAAGCAGAAGTCCTGGTGTTAACAATATTAGTAAAAGACAAAATAGGCTTGAATAAAAATATTATTAAGAATAACTAAGGTCATTGCATAAAAACTAAAGAAGCTATTTACCAAGAAATATGAAATCCAGAATCTCAAGGAATTTCTCTCATCGAATCCAAGTTCTTTAATCACAATACAATAAATTTTAAAATCATGAACAAAACTATAGCCTTATGGAATCTCACAAAATCTTGATACATGATAGGTTAATTTGGGGACATAAAAAAACACACTCGTGTTTGAGGATAAAAGGATTAATACTAAGAATATATGAAGAACTTGTACAGATTGATCATAAAAGTCAATAGAAAAATAGGCACAAGATTTAGCAAACATTTTGTAAAATAAGAAACATGAATGTTTAATAAACATGAAAGACACTCCTTTTCCCAGTAAGCAGGGAAATACTAGAGCAACAGTAATTTGGCGAAATCTCTAGCATATTTGACAGTTAGAACACATAATTTTTTAACACCTCCCTCCTCTATACAACAAAATTATTTTCAGTAACAATTATGAAATGAAGCTATATGCGATTTTGAAGGCACTATATAATTCTACATAGACACAGATGTTACATCACTGCCTCTGGTTTTGTTTTGTTTTATAATCTTTGTTAAACTTCACTGAGTCAATGTCATTATGTTGACTTCAAATCTCTTTACAAAATTCATAATAATTATGAGCCAATACAGTCATGATTTCAAGTTCCTCCATGTTCCTGCTAGAACGAGAAAAAAATCGCAACTATTTATTCTACAGTTTTATATGTACCTAATAGTTTGAATTTGGATCATTTGATAAAAATTGCATATAATGTTTAATGTACATCACTGTCTAATAACTAATTAATACATTTTAATAAACCCACTTTTTCTTAATTCATACTTTAGTTTTAAAACAAGATGAATAAATTTCAATTTTAAAGACATTGTTCAGATTCAGCATGGCATTTTATGCATGAACTAAAATTGGCACTTGTCAAATAAAAATATTAGACCTCCCAGTTTATACTCTGACTCACTGTTTTAAATATCAAACACAAATAAGTACTCCAAGTGGTCACATAGAATGACAAATCTGAAATGACTCAAATTCTCTTTCTTTGCTTTTTCAGTCATAGTGCCATCCTTGTTTATTTCAAATCTACTGTTTAAACACAGGAAGATGTGGTGCCACAGGGATTGCAGATAAGGTTTGAGCAGAAGCCCAAGCAAACATTCAGGCCATTATAGACTTACTCTCGAAATGAAGGTAGAAGCTGGGTGCGGTGGCTCATGCCTGTAATCCCAGCACTTTGGGAGGCCAAGGCAGGTGGATATCTTAAGGTCCGGAGTTGGAGACCAGCCTGGCCAACATGGTGAAACCCCGTCTCTACTAAAAATACAAAAATTAACCAGGCATTGTGGTGGGTGCCTGTGATCCCAACTACTAGGGAGGCTGAAGCAGGAGAATCGCTTGAACCCGGGAGGTGTAGGTTGCAATGGCAGAGATCACCCCACTGCACCCTAGCCTGGGTGATGGAGTGACAGCCCACCTCAAAAAGAAAGAAAGAAAGAAAGAAAAATGAAATGAAGGCAGGTAACTGAATCCATGTGTTTTCAGGGTTGACTATATAACTGGGAGTACTCCAATTTAACTTTCATGTAAAATATAATGTTTGTTAAAAGACAAGGAACAAATGCGCTCATTTAAAGCTTACACGTATATTACTAATTTTTAGTAATAACCGTCACAGGGAAGTTTTTTTTCTCCTGGAGAATAGGATGGATATTGGTAGTTCATTGGAAATGATCCAAAACTGATGACTTCAAGTCTGGATACCAGGAGTTAGATAAATGGCTTGTCTGAGAAGAGTCGTTCCACAGCCAAAAGGAACAAGCATAGTCGGGCCATCGGGACAGCAGTGCCAGTGAGCAACAACAGCCGCGGCTCTGACGAGCCAGTGACTGCAGCAGCTCTGGCAGAGAAAGCTGTAAAGTAATTAGTGCATCTGAAAATCCATTTAGGCATCTAGTTATATGACATCTCCAGATGGGGAGAGCAGCATTCTGATTCTGAAGGACACATATTTTAAGTGGATTAAGAAAGGAAATTATTTTAAATGTGGGAAGGTATAATTAACCCGAGGACCCTGGCTGCCGTAAGATATTGTTGAGGGGAAGGACTAACAGAAACTCAGAGCCCATTAGGCCTATGGCTGAATACATGGGACGGCCCTGTCTCCATGGGAGTATTGTTCTGTGAATGAATTTTAATTTGTGGGACAACAAAGCTTTGTGGGGACTATGCCTCACGCTGGCTTGTGATCTTTCAGATGAGGACTTAATAAAAGCACCACCTATATGTAGATGCACCTGTATATGTATGCTTAACAAATGGCTATTTCTTTGCTCTAAGATATTTGGAAATCATCTTTGGCTTTTCGTGTAGGACTGGAGACAGATGTCAGAGCAAAGTTTGCAGAAGTACCAGTTACAGACTACTGCTGGGGTTCCAAAAACCAGGTGTGGAATAAAACACAGTAAAGGGAAACTCTTCCCTGAAGAGATTAGGGACCATCGAGTACAAGGGAGGTTTGTGGCAGGAAATAGAGAGAAAGCCAGGAGAGTTGGGAATCAGAAAGCATACGTGTAAGCCCATGTAGGAGAGCTCAAGGGTTGGAGCAGAGTGAGAGATTCTAGAAGGAAGAGGAAGGAAATGGACACCACACAAAAGGAAAGTAGCTGGGAGCATCTTCGTCTATTGACTATCATTATGAACCTTCCTTTACCACTCTCCTTCTATTCTTGTGCTTATCATTGCCTGGCCTTTCATTTTCATCTCTCTGTTTATCTAACAAAGTGAGCAGAAATCTTTATGCATTTTGTTTACTATGTCCCCAACACCCAACAAAACGGTGCTTGGCATTTGTTGAGTGAATAAATGAACAAACATTGCACTGACATAGCTCAGTTGAGGTGGAGGCTGACCTACTCATGGATCAAGGGTCAGAGCTGACAATGACAAAATCATTGCCAAGCTAACTCAATGTATTTGTGGTACAGATTTGGCCCGTTTCCTTTCAAAGTAAGGTGGGAATTGGATAGAGACAGGTCTGGGGACTAGGCCAACACACATATGCTGCTAGTTCTCCTTTCTAGAGATATTTCCCCAGGGTTAAAATGTGGCTTAATCCCAAGAAATACTTCTTTTTCCTTTAGGTCTCCTGACATGTAGATGCCCTGGGAGGATAGATTCTGTGAAGAGACAAATCATTAGATGGAGACACCAATGAGAAAGTCTCAAACCAAATACCTTACCCATTTGCTGATCTGTATTTCATTGCATTAATAGGCACTCTGTTTTTGCAAAAAAAAATTGCTGAAGGAATGGAAATCTCTCTGTCTAGTGTAGTTTAGTTCTTTTTAATCTCCTTTTTACCCTCAAGTACCACTGGACATGGCTACAGCTGTAATACTGTTTTGAGGTCACCTCATTCTTGTTCTGAGACAAACAACTAGACCAGGCCACTCCAGATAAAACAAGAAAAACTGTTCTTTTTTCACAAATTGCTAGAGGCATGTTTAATAGAAATCTAAGGAAACCTAAAGAAAGGCTTAGAGTTGTTCAAATATTTCAGGGCAGCTGTAGGTACTTTGCTGTTTTGTTTTATTCTTCATATTCATAGAAAGAATCTCTCAAATTAGGCAGTAAGAAAACAAAACTATAAACCATAGAGAATATAAGAAGTGGTAGAAAGACCCTATTATGGGCATGAGACATAGTAGGATCTGGCAATCTTTGTAACTGCCCTCCAGGGAGGAGTAATATGGGTTTGGCTTTATCCTTTTTACTTTGAAGTATAGTCCCTTCATCCCCTTGACTGGGCAGGGTATCCTGAATGGTGCAGTACAAATATTAGTGCAAACACATCCAAGTCAATAGCTGTGTGACCTTGGGTAAGTCACATAGGCTCTCAATTTTAGTTTCCTTTCCTTTTTTTTTTTAATCATTTGATTATTTAAAATTTTACACCAATTGGTCTGTAAGGTCATCTCTGTCCCCAGTAAAGAAAATCTTGTCCTATGTATAAATCTTATTTTCTTGGAAGGAAACTGAATGGTAATTTAGAGGCAGTGAGATACAGGGGAAAAAAAAGACAAGTTTTAGAGTCATAAAAGCTTGGTTAGAATTTCGACTCTACCTCTTATTTGCTCAGTTATTTTTATGCCTGAAGTGAAGATGGTGATATCATTTAAATCACATGATTGTTGTAAGAACTAACTGAGATCAAACACACTATCACAAATGAAAATACCTAGCCCAGGCCTTGACATAATGAAGGAGCTTAATAAATAGACAAGAGCCAAGTTGTCAAGGCACTGGGGAGCTGGGCAGGGTGACCACACTGCAACTGTTGCTCCCAAGTCAGGGCTGACTAATGTTGGCCCAGCCCTGGACACCCATGTGGCATGCCCTGATAGAGCAGGTGCACTCCAGAGACCCCCCTTGAAGACCTCTGGGCGGGGACGGTCTAGAGTTAACAAGGGATCCCTCCAGAGTGTTGAACTTCAGGTCTAATCTTTAAATAACTCTTTAAGAAAGTGTTCTGGGAACAAGGAGGGGAGTTGGTGGAGGAAGGAAGGTAGAGGTGGAGAAGAGGGAGACAGGAAAAGCATTTTTTGAGATCATGTTTGAATAAACAAGAACAGAATTCAAAAAAGTAAATTTCTATCAAAAACCACTCGAGAAACATGATGTGAATTGGCCGTGTCTTGTTCAATCGAAAAGTTGATCAGATCACTGCTTCTGTCTGATCAAAAACAAGATGTACACCTGAGAAAAATGAACAGTCTGCTGATGAGTGAAATGGTTTCAAATGGGGGTTTGATTTTGGTTAGTTTGTCTTGCTGTGCTTCAAGGGGAGCTTATGCCTTGTCTTTACAATGACCATGGCTCCCTTCAGCTACCCGGGCATGATTAATATTTGAGGTCAGAGTCTGGCCTGTAGAATTCTAACCCAATTTTACATTAGCATTTTTAGACTTCCAGGCAAATGAATACTCTTGTGCACGAAGGGGTTAGATATGCACATGAGTGCTCCAGAAATGAAGGTAAAGTAACGTGGAAGGATTGATGTTTGTAACTTCAAAGTCAAGGGAATTCAAAGCTAAGCCCCAAAGAGCTGTGGTGAGTCACCAAGGCTACATTGGATTAAGATACCAAGATAGCCCCTTACCCAGGAATAAAAAACAGCACTTTTAGCCCAGACAACCTGGGAAAAATTTATTCTGGAATAAGATCATCCCAGATGCTTCTCCAAGCCTTCCAACAAGTAAGAGATGTGCCCACTCAAGCAAGACTTTCTGGGTGTAGCAGGTAGCTGGATGCAGGGAGTTGCCAATGGAGACTATTTTGCAGCCTCATAATTCAGGATATTGGCAAGAGTGGACACCGATTTTTTTCCTTCTCTTTCAGAAAAGCTTTCCCCTTTGAACAAAGCCTGTATTAATCAGAACTTCAAATCACACATGGCAATCAATTGAGGCTGTTTAGGGCATTTACAGTAATTGATCTGCTACAAGTTCTTCACAAGTGGATTGCACTATACATATACATGCACTTTTCAAAAAATTCAAAAGCCATTAGGATGTTCTCAACTTCCATCTGACAGTCTGAGGGCCATTGACTAGATGTGATCCTAGAAGTGAGCTGTGCCAGCAGCAGGGGGCATTTTGATTAGACAGGAAAAAAGAAGTTCCTCTGAAAGAGAGTTGTGAATTCTGGAAATGAGGGTTGAGGAAGGCTGAGCACACTTTATCATCATAATTATGAAAGTTGCCACAATGTACCAGATAATTCACAAGCAGTTACTATACCATCCAATGCTCATGAAACCAAATAAAGATTTCAAAATTCTTCACCCTAAGATTGGACAACTGAGGCTAAGCAGGCAAGTGCTTTGCCCAAAGTGGCATTTAAATAAGTGACAGAATTGTGATGTGAACTCAAATTTTAGAACAAAACCACTGTGCTCCCACCCCCACCTGCTGTTCTCCATGCCACATTGCCTCTCATTTAACTATTTGGGTGTCTGTTTCTCGGAAGATTTTAGCGTAGGCCTGCCTTGAGGCTGAACACAGAAGAAAACCATCTTTGATCATATCTAGCTGTGAATTTGTTTTTTTTGTTGTTTGTTTGTTTTTTGTTTGTTTGTTTGTTGACAGAGTGAGACTCTGTCACCCAGGCTTGAGTGCAGTGGCACAATCTTGGCTCACTGCAACCTCTACTTGCTGGGTTCAAGGGATCCTCCTGGCTTAGCCTCCCAAGTAGCTGGGACTACAGGCATACGCCAACACACCTGGCTAATTTTTGTATTTTTGGTAGAGCCAGGGTTTCACCATATTGGCCAGGCTGGTCTCGAACTCCTGACCTCAAGTGATTCACCTGCATTGGCATCCCAATGTGCTGGGATTACAGGCATGAGCCACTGTGCCCAGCTAGCTGTGAATTTTTAAGTCTTCCCTTCTTGAGTGTGGAGTAGTTGTCTTTGTAGAAGAAAGAGTCCAAACAAAAGCTGATAGGTGCTCCTTCCAAACAAAGGGCTGAAAGATGGAGAGTTTGGGAGCGGGGAGCACAGGTAAAGCAATGACACATCTAAGTAGGTGAGTGACCTGGAGCAGTGAGAAGCAGCAGCAAGGAAGCCAGTGTTGCCTGTTAGCTCAGATCCAGGGAACACAGGTAGAACCAGGCTGCAGAGGCAGCCACATGCAGTATGGGGAATACAAGTGGCTCAATCATATAACCTCATCAATTTTTCTAGTACTGAGCAAGAAACCACTTTGGCACACATTCTTAGGGAATTCTCCAGCTGAGAGTTCTTCTTGTCCTCACCCAGAACCAGCTGAAACCACTGGGCCTTGGTTCTAAAGCCCAATACCACATTCCTGGTTCTGATCTTAACTATTCTGATTAACAATTCGTTTTCTTGAGGGTCCTCAAGTATACATAATCATTCTATGTTACAGCTTATGATATGGATGGCAGATTCATAGGAACTTGATGTCAGAACCTAAGATTTAACCACTACATCATATGGCCCCCTATGTAGTGATGAGCTGACTGTCATTAGACTAACTTCTTACAGACTTTAAGTCAAATTTTTCTTCCTTTGTTTTCCTCTCTGTCCTTAAACGACAACCAACTTAAAAAGAAGCATGGAACTAAAAATAGATCACAGACTCAAATATTTAACTTAAAACTATAAAACTTCCAGAGCAAATGTAGGAGAAAATGTTTGTGACCTTGGGTTAAACAAAGATTCCTTAGATATGACATCAAAAGCATGATCGATAAAAGAAAACATTGACAAATTGGATGTTCGAAAAATTGAATACCTCTGTTCTTCAAGGGACACTGTTAAAAGAATGAAAATTCACAGAATAGGAGAAAATATTTGTAAAACCCAAAAGATATGTATCCAGAATATATAAACACTCTCCAAACTCAATATAATAAGAAAACAACCCAATTTTAAAAATAGCCATTTTTTTAAAAGGATACTAGAGAATGACATTAAGAAAATGCAAGTTAAAACTATGGTTGAAATATCACTATACAACTCACAAAATAATTAAAATTTAAAAAGGAATAAAAAAAAAAAAAAAAAAAACCCTGACAATTCCAAGTGCTAACGAGGATGCAGATCACCTGGAACTCTCATGCATTGCCGGTGGAAATCCCCATTGGTACAGCTATTGGGGAAAACAGATTTGAACTTATAAAGTGTTCAAGTCACTAATCATCAGGGAAATGCAAATGAGAACCACAGTGAGGTATCATCTCATCCCAGTTAAAAAGCAAAAGATGAGGATGCAGAGAAAAGGGAACTCTCATACACTGTTGCTAGGAATAAATTAGTATGGTAAGTAGGGAGAACAGTAGGAAGATTCCTCAAAAAACTAAAAATGGAGCTACCATATGATCCAGGAATCCCACTACTGGGTATTTATTTAAAGTAAAGGAAATCATGTCAAAGAGATATCTGTACCTCCCCCTTGTCCCATCACTCTGGTTTATTGTAGCATTATTCACAATAGCCAAGACATGGAATAAAACTAGGTGTCCAACAACAGATGAATGGATAATGACAATGTGGTATATATACATAATGGAATGTTATCTGACCATAAAAAGAATGAAATTCTGTCATTTGTAGCAACATGGATGAGCATGGAAGACATTAGGTTAAGTAAAATAAGCCAGAAGCAGACAGTTAAACACTGCATATTCTCACTCAGATGCAGAAGCTAGAAAAGTTAATCTCATGGAAGTAAAGAATAGAATAGAGTTTACTAGAGGCTGGGAAGGGTAAGAAGAAAAGGAGGATACAGAGAGATTTGTTAAAGAATACAGAATTACAGCTATATAGGAGGCATGAGTTTTAGTGTTCTGTAGCACTGAAGGATGACTCTAGTGAACACTAATATATATTTCCAAATAGCTAAAAGAGAGGATATTGAATGTTTCCAACACAAAGAGATGACAAATGTTGAGATGAGGGACATGCTAATTACCCTGATCTGATCACTATACATTGTATATTTTGAAATATCACTATGTCCTCCATAAATACATACAATTATTATGTGCCAATTAAAAATAAACCCTGCAATCCCACTGTTGGTTATTTACCTAAGAAAAAATGAAAGCTTAGGTTCACACAAAAACTTGTATGCATATTTTTAAAGCAGCTTTATTCATAATTATCCCAAACTTGAAACAATGTAAATATCACTCACTGGTGAATAAAAAAAAAAAAAAACCAAAACTCTGGTTTAGCAATAAAAAGGAACATGCTACTGATACACGCAACAACATGGATGAATCTAAAATGCATTACGCTAAGAGAAAGAAGCCAAAATTGAAAAGCTAAATACAGTGTAATGCTATTTTTTTTGACATTCTGGAAAAGGTAAAACTACAGAAAACTGATCAGTGGTGGATAGGACTGAGGCAAGGGGTTAGGGGCTGATGATGAAGGAGCACGGGGGGATTTTTGGTTGTTATGAAAATTTTCTATATCTTGATTGTGGTGGTGGGTATACATGGATGTACACATTTGTCAAATTATGGAATGGTACACAAAAAGTGAATTATACCCCAATAATAGGAGGAGGAGGAGGAGAAGGAGGAGAAGCAGTGACAGCTACCAAAGTAGCAGCATGATATCAAGCAGAGCTGTCTTGAGCAGAAGGAGACCATCATTGCAAGTTAGATCTGTTAACAATCTGGAGGGTGACTGAGCCAGCATTTTCACCAAGTATGAGCCAGACGCCTCAAATCTCACCATGATTTTCTTTTGTCTCACCCCCCCAAAGTGTTAATACACATAAATCGTCAATAAAAGGAACTTCTGAGAAAATGCAGACGGGGGCAACAAATAATTCAAAGCATTAGTGCTGCACTACCTGCATTAATGTCTGGTTGTGGAGGGGAGAGCTACAGGTTCCCTGACGTTTGCTTTTATAGATAGAACTGGGGTTTCTAGGACCTACATTGGCAAGAGGGAGAAATAAATGTTCATGAACCTGGTCTGATAGATTCTCTATAACTTAAAGCAATGGCCTCTAAATTATCCATCCCCTATGCCAGGCAAATGCCATTTCCTTTTCTTTTATAGCTTTTGACTTTTCTGTTTAAAGGACACTTGGTATTCTTTCCTCCGCAGTTGCCAAGTGAGTCGGGTGGAGGGATGAGGGAAACAAGAAAGAAGATAATTCTCAGTATTGCTGATGGGTGAGATGAACAAGATGCAAGAAGCATCTTTGCCTCTGCTGGCAAGGGTACAGGCTCAAGGAAACAGGGATGCGATGGGTGGCAAACAAAAAGCTGCCAACTGGGCCATTTGGCATTCTTGGGGAGAAAAATTATATATTTATTATTTGTTTGTTTGTTTATTTTTGAGACGACATCTCACTCTCCTCACCCAGGCTGGAGTGCAAGTGATGTAATTACAACTCCCTGTAGCCTCCACTTCCTGGGCTCAGGAAAATCACATTTTTAAAGAGGCAGTGTATAAGTGGCAAAAAGTTGGGTCTCTAGAATCAGGAAGATGTGACTTCAAGTCCTGGCTGCTTATGTGCTCTGTGACTGCTCCAAGCCCTGATTTCTTCATTAGTTGTTGTGGATGCAATAGTATCTACATTACAGAGCTGTTGCATGGGTAGAACATATATGTATACAGATATAAGCATAGTAAGCAAACATATAAGCACAGTACCTGGCACATGGCTATGCTTAACAGCTAACTAAAGTATTTGTTATTGCCAATTTGATCTTGACTGTGTAGATCCAGGAACATTAAACAAAAGGCTGAATAACTACCCCGGCAATCCAAATCAGGTATACAGTCAACCTGATTGACTGACACCATAGCCTCCTTTTGTTTTCTTTTTCCGTGTCACTAGCATGTTTAGGGCTTTACCTATTTGCATACACATGTAGCAAACACAATCTGGCAGTTAGTCTGGATTGCCTAAGTACAAACTATCTTCCAGTTTGATGTTTCTGGGCTTAGACAATGAAATAAAATGTGCAAAGCTCTTCCAGTTACTTATGCTAGACTGTCCCAAGAAACTTGTCTAAATGCAAAAGTGGCTAGCTTCTTCACATCTGCTAGGAGGTCAGGGTGGCAAGTAATACCATGAAGTGCCTACTGAAATTCTCTTAGAAGCTGCAGGGAGCAGGGGTTTGGATATGAGTTTAGGAAATGAGACCATAATGCCCCAGGCCCCAATCTCTGTGCCAGGGTACCCTGGGGTGCCACAGTAAACTCACAGAGGCGTCTCAGGATATTTTTACCTTTCTAAGGAAATACAGTGATACCTGACATCTATCAGGCACTGTGCAAAATGATAGCTAGAAGTAGTCCACAATTCTAGCATTAGATCACTCAGCATTTCTTTTGGTGAGATCACGGTTTTGCAGAGCTAGGTTATTGGTTGTTGTGATTTAAAAACAAGCACTATGCAAAAATCAAGGTGAAACAGGAAGTGGGAGAGAGAGTGTTTATCTAATTCCACAGTTTGAGACATCGTGCAGTGCCCGACAGTACATCTATCCCATTAGCAAGTAATTGTTGTTATTCAAGAAGGAAACTAAATGTTATTTCTCTTTCAATTTGTGTATGTTATTATTTTTAAATGGCTACGATGTTGTTAAGACATAAATACCCATGGAGTTTTTTGGACCTAACTACTTAATAAATAGAACTGTTAGGTATTTCTTTTGGCCTATAGGACTGTGAAAACACTTTCCTAAAACATTAAGGGTGCTGTGAATGAAAAAGGTTTGAGAACCTCTGCTGGAAAGTACCCTGAAGATGCTGTAGTACACATTGGCTGATAGCTGTCCCCGGCCCAAGGCCTGGGAACAGCTAAGTATGGGTATGCTAGATGACCACAGAATGTTAGAAATGCAAAAGGCCTTTAAAATCATCCTGGTTAGCACCCTCAGGCTCACAGCCTGAGTCCTTGAGATACCTTGCCCAATCCTAGATTTCCTGTGTCTGGGTTGCAAGAGGAGGGAGAACGGAAAGGCCAATGTGTGGGCAGCAGTGGAGAGGTGCAATCGCTAAGAGAAGGTGACATTGATTCATGAAAATCACACACCTGCTGTGTCTTCCCCCATCAGTAGGGTGGGTGGGCACTGGATCAAGAGTAACCTGAGGGGGCTTTAAGGATGCCTTAACACAGACAATCCTGAATTCTTCATAAGAGAGAGAAAGGCGGAAGCAGGATTCTGGCACATGGGGACTATGCTGCTGTGTTCCAGTGTCTGGCTCCAAGAAGCTCTTGCCTTGTTTGTTTGTTCCTCAAGGGTAGGCTGGGACATTCATATCACAAGAAATCACCTCTATCTAAATTAAATCTCCCCTGTCTCAAAGAGGCAGGGCTGGGATCTACAAGGGGAGTGGTTTGGGTTTTGTATTCTTGCGTGCTTAGCATTAAGTCAGCATCTGCATCAGTAGTACATGGCTGAACGGGAGTGTCTGTGGCTGTTTGGAAAGGGGAGGTGGGTTGGGGTGGAGGGTGGTGGGGGCTTGTGGCAAGAAAGGCAAAGGATTCAGAGCCCTGGGGCAGGTTGTCAAGGTCAGGTGTAGAGGTGCTGCAGTTTACCTAAATGTTAGGAGATGGGCTACCTGTCAGATAATGCAAACTCAATTATATCTGTAGGGATTCTAGAGGTCAGCAGAGCTCAGCCTGGTTATCTGTTTGTAAGATACAAAGCAATATCCAGATAAATTGCTAATGAAAGAGAGCTATATAGAGCTCTGTTCAGCCACCTAGAGACTGGTGTATGGAAGAGATGTATTTAGAAAGTTCAGAGCTTAAAGGAGACAGACTGATGTGGCGGAAATTGTTCTGGTTTAGGAGTTAGGCATTGAGGGGCGTTAGTCCTGTTCAGCTGCTAATTAGCTGTGTGACCTCTGGTAACTCAGTTTGCTTTTTCAGACATCAGCTCCCCATCTGCCCACACACAGGGCTGCTGAGAGGCCAGGGTAACATAATAAATGTGACCATTTATCAAATGCTTTCTAAGTGCCACGTGCAGTTTCAAGCACTGCACATACTTTATCTCATTTAACCCTCACAGGCCCTATCTGAGGTAGAGATTAACATAATGTATAATCAAAAGTAGAGATGAGGAGGCTGAGGTCATGTTAGTGGAACTCATGTGCTCATCTCTCTGAGCACCACAGCATAGTTGGGAAGTTTAAGTGTTCCTAAGATTCAGATTTAGTCGATCTGGTGTGGGGTCCATACACTTGCAATTTAATAAGTACTTGGGTCGTTCTGATGTGAGTGGTTCGCGGAGTCCAGTTTAAAAAATACAATAGTCCCTACATATATGTGTGGTATTGGTTCCAGTGTACCCAGATCTGCACATACTCAAGTCCCACAATCTGCCTAGCAGAACCCATGTACACAAAAAGTCAGCCCTCCATATGTGTGAGTTTTGCATCCTGAGATACTTTATTTTTGATCCACCTTTGGTTAAGAAAAATATCCCTATATACATGGACCTGTGTAATTCACACCCACGTTGTTCAAGGGTCAACTGTGTTTCCCTAAGCCATATTGCCCCACTTCCACTCTGGAAACCATAACGTGACTTACCCTTATGAGGAAGGCGTGGACAAGAGGACACCCTGGAGTTCAGAGGCCACCAAATGTAGGTTGAGAGAGGAACATCAGAGAATGTGTGTCCCTCTGGGCTCCCAGATCCTGGCCATGGTCTCAAACTCTCACCCTTGGAAGCCTATAACATGTGCAGTGAGGCTACCAGGGCAGCTTGGTGGTTGAGCTGCTCTTCTGTGCAGGAAGGTAAGGCCCATGGTTCCTAGGTAGGAACTCTGTCCATCATTAGTTACCTCATTTCATATGTGCAATCATTTTAGGATTTTTGCCTGTAGTATATTCTTTGATCCTTTCACAACCACTTTATAAAATGTATAAGATTTCCCTATTTTATAGAGAAGGAAATCGAAGTTCTGAGAGGATAAATGCCTCACCTCAGAGGTCTGGTCTCACAGCTGGTAAGTGGTGGGGTGTGGATAGGAACCCCAGTCTCCTTGCATTAAGTCAAGTGCTCTTCTCAGTACCCCATGGCTGTTTACCAATGACTTAGCCCCACCATAGGCACAATGGGGCAACAGAAGGAGTGGGAAGCAGCATCCTTGCCCTTGAAGGTAGTTTATAATTTAGTTGGATGATAGGAGTAATGCAACCAGAGGATAATAGAGTGATCTGGCTGACCCAAAGACAGCCAAGAATAAATGCAGCCATTAAGAACCTTTCATAATGGGGCATATGTCTGTGTTTGTGATTCAGAAACAACACTGACTGCACCACATTCAAAGGTGATATTTCCTTAGGCTGGACAGGATTTAAGTCTCCTCTGCTTATAATCCTTCCATGGCTCCCCCTGCTCATAGGATGAAGTCCAGAGCCCATCACCCTCTCCAGCCTCATCTCATGTCATACCTCCCTTCTCTGTGTTCTTACAGTTTCCCTTGTCTGGGGTACTTGTTCCTTGCCATGCACCTGTCCCTTACCTATCCCTTTTCTCCATCGCCTCTTTTTTCCAAAAGCACCTCCATCACCTCACCTTTCCAAAGAGAGGTGACGGGGGAAACGGACAGGTGCATGGCAAGGAACAAGTACCCGTATCCATTGTTCGGGTCTCAGTTTAAATCTCCCTTTCTCAGAGAATCCTTCCTTCCTGTTCCCTCACACTGAGATGGATCCCCAACCTGTTGTATGCCCACATAGCATCCTGGATGTTTTCTGTGAAGCAATCATCACAAATCTAATTGAAATTTAATATTTGTCTCCCCTACTTCAAGTTCCATGGGCCAAATATTGTGCCTATTTCATTAACAACTATATCCCTAGTACCCAGTGACTGGCACATAATACAGATTCAAATATCTGTTGCACCAATGAATGAACTAATAAGTGGGGGGACAGGTGGGTGGTTGAAACATTGAATGAGTAGTAGAAACTAAAAGATCTGTGTTTCAGGGATGCAAGCCAGTATACAATGCTCATTTCAGTTCAGTTAATTTTTACTGGCAGTGTGCTAAGCAAAGAACAAAAAGATGAATAAGACCTGGTTCCTTACAATCAGGCTTATAAAAGGAAGAGATGCAAACAAAAGATAGTAGTGAGGGTGCCTTCTTTTTGAAAAATTGGTATATTTAGCTTTCCCAAAGGTTAGAGTCCACAGCCAAATGCCCATGGTTAAGAATTCTTTCCAATGGCCTGCATTGAACCCCTTCAGGATATAAGAGGAAAAAGGAGAGGTCTTCAGAGAGGATATTTGAAAGGAGGCAAGGTCTCCAAACCCAGAGGCAAGTCCCATGATATCTGGTACTTAATAATTTTTGTATTGCAGCATTTGTACCATCTGGGAACTTGTTGGAAGTACAAATTTTCAGGCCCTAACCTAGATTTGCCAAGTGAGAAACTCTGGGGTGGAGGGACCCAGCCAGTCGTGCTGGAGCTGCCTCGTATAAACCCATGAAAATGGATGATGCACATTCCTTTCTAATGCTATGGTCAGTGAGGTCATATGGGTAGTTTGAGTCTGGCTGTTGTGAGAGTATTTGCACCACAGAAATTGGCAAATGCAAATTAGATATTTTCTTCCTAAGAAAGCCAATTGTTAAAAATTTACCAGTATTTCATTTGCCCAGAAATCCATGTTTTAACAAGCCCTCCAGGGGATTCTGGTATCTTCTAGTTTTCCCTTCCCAATGCTAAGGGCATCCAAAATTCAGGTTTGTGTAGATTTCATGAGCCTGACCTTGGATGCCTCCAGAAATTGTTTGTTCCTGGTTATGACATGAGTGTTAGCAAGGGAACAACTGTTCCTCCTCCAGGGATCTCATCTCCTGCTCCCCTTTCTTTCACCCCATAAAAAGGAGGATACTGAGGGTGAGAAGTGACTGTAGAATGGCTCTTTTTGTCCCCATACCCAACGTTGTTGAAAAAAGGCCTGATTTGCAAACAAAGATTATATAGCTGTGAATCTCAGCAGGCTAAAAACAGCCCCGTTCTGTCTACAATAGCAAATTGGGGCCTTTAAAAAAAAAACAACAACAAAAAACAAAATTCAGAACCACGCTGGATGACAGTGATTTACTGAAATAACCAAATCCTGAATTCTGCCTATATCAGCACAGTGCTCATCACACACCTGCATATGTTCCCTCAGAACAGAATGACATGCATTAAGCAAGGAAAGATGAATACAGAAGTAAACAAAAGTTGCTGTGAGCAGTTACATCTCCCACTACTGCAGTGGGCTGAGGGTGGGGGGTAGAAAGGCTTCTATCTTTTAAAACAAAAAAATGGTTCATCTGTTTAATCAAATGTATTGTTCATTGAACCAGGTATACTGGCTAATGAACCAGATTGTTCCCCTAATGAGTCAAGCAGATCACCTGCTGAAAACATTTTCAATACTAATTCATTCCTCAGCTGTGTTCCATCTTCTAAAGGCAAGGGGTTTAACCTGGGCCTTGGCTCCAGCCTCAATCAAGGCTTACTCACTTTGTGGCCAGTCTTGATCAGAAATAAAGTACGTACTTACATTATGGAGGAGCGAAAACTTGAAATTTGACCACCTGTAAAGAACATCTTACACACTTGCTGCCATTGTTACTTCCAGGGGTTGCAACGCAGACCCCCAGAGAGAGTTCTTGGATCTCAAGCATTAACAACTTTGGGGCAAGTCCACAGAATAAGCAGAGCAGCTCCAAGGGCTGCTGGTTGACTATTTCTATGGTTTTATTTTATCATATGCTAAATAAGGAGTGGATTATTCATGCGTTTTCTGGGAAAGGGGTGGGAAATTCCTGGAACTGAGGGTTCTTCCCCCATTAGGACCATATAGGGTAACTTCTGGCCTTTGCCATGGTATTTGTAAACTGTCGTGGCTCCGGTGGGGGTGTCTTTTAGCATTCTAATGTATTATAATTAGCCTATAATGAGCAGTGAGGACAACCAGAGGTCATTTTTGTTCCTATCTTGGTTTTGGTGGATTTTGGTCATCATCTTTACTGCAGCCTGTTTTATCAGCGGGATCTTTGTGACTTGTATCTTGTGCCCACCTTCCATCTCATCCTGTGACTAAAAATGCCTCACCTCTTGGGAATACAGCCCAGCAGGTCTCAGCCTCATTTTACCCAGTCCCTATTCGAGATGAAGTCACCTTGTTCAAATGCCTCTGACACCGTCTGTAATAATTTGTTGCCAGGAAATAGAAGTGGGTGTTCATTTCATTGATTTTGTAATACAATACCTGGTCCTTAGTTGATCCTTGATAAGGTTTGCATGTGTGGACAGAGAAGATGGACGTATTAGTCTGTTTTCACACTGCTGATAAAGACATACCCGAGACTGAGAAGAAAAAGAGGTTTAATTAGACTTACAGTTCCACGTGGCTGGGGAGGCCTCAGAATCAAGGCCCCATCTTACATGGCAGCAGCAAGAGAAAATGAGGAAGATGCAAAAGTGGAAACACCCAATAAAACCATCAGATCTTGTGAGACTTGTTCACTACCAGAAGAACAATATGGGGGGAACTGCCCCCATGAATCAAATTATCTCCCACCAGTTCCTTCCCATAACACATGGGAATTACGGGAGTATAATTCAAGATAAGATTTGGGTGGGGACCAGCCAAACCATATTATTCCACCCATGGTCCCTCCAAATCTCATGTCCTTACATTTCAAAACTAATCATGCCTTCCCAACAGTCTCCCAAAGTCTTATTTCAGCATTAACCCAAAAATCCACAGTCCAAAGTTTCGTCTGAGACAAGGCAAGTCCCTTCTGCCTATGATCCTGTAAAATCAAAAGCAAGCTAGTTACTTCCTAGATACAGTGGGGGTACACGTGTTCGGTAAATACAGCCATTCCAAATGGAAGAAATTGGCCAAAACAAAGGGTTTACAGGGCCCATGCAAGTCCAGAATCCAGCAAGGCAGTCAAATTGTAAAGCTCCAAAGTTATCTCCTTTGACTCCAGGTCTCACATCCAGGTCATGCTGATGCAAGAGGTGAGTTCCCATGGTCTTGGGCAGCTCCACCCCTATGGCTTTGCAGGGTGCAGCCTCCCTCCCAGGTGCTTTCACAGGCTGGTGTTGAGTGTCTGTGGCTTATGCATGCAAATGGTGCAAGCTGTTGGTTGGTCTACCATTCTGGGGTCTGGAGGATGGTGGCTCTCTTATCATAACTCCACTAGGTCATGCCCTAGTAGGGACTCTGTGTGAGGGCTCTGACTCTACATTTCCCTTCTGCACTGCCCTAGCAGAGGTTCTCCATGAGTGTCCTGCTCCTGGGCAAACTTCTGCCTGGGCATCCAGGCATTTCCATACATCTTCTGAAATCTAGGTGGAGGTTCCACAATTCTTGACTTCTGTGCACCCAAAGGCTCAACACCATGTGGAAGCTGCCAATGCTTGGGGCTTCCACCGTCTGATATCACAGCCCGAGCTCTACATTGGCCTCTTTTAGCCACGACTGTAGTGGCTGGGATGCAGGGCACCAAGTCCTTAGGCTGCACACAGCACCCTCTGCAAATGGAGAGGCTGCTGTGAAGACCTCTGACATGCCCTGGAAGCATTTTCCCCATTGTCTTGGGGATTAGCATTTGGCTCCTCGTTATTTATGCAAATTTTTGCAGCCTGCTTGAATTTCTCCTCAGAAAATGGGTTTTTCTTTTCTATCACATTTTCAGGGTACAAATTTTCTGAACTTTTATGCTCTGCTTCCCTTATAAAACTGAATGTCTTTAACAGCACCCAAGTCATCTCTTGAATGCTTTGCTGCTTAGAAATTTCTTCCACCAGATACCTTAAATCATCTCTCTCAAGTTCGAAGTTCCACAGATCCCTAGGGCAGGGGCAAAATGCTGCCAGTCTCTTTGTTAGAACATAACAAGAGTCAACTTTGCTCCAGTTCCCAACAAGTTCCTTATCTCCATCTGAGATCATCTCAGCCTGGACCTTATTGTCCATATAGCTATCAGGCTTTTGGTCAAAGCCATTCAACAAGTCTCTAGGCAGTTCCAAACTTTCCCACGTTTTCCTAAATTCTTCTGAGTCCTCCAAACTGTTCCAACCTCCGTCTGTTACTCAGTTCCAAATTTGCTTCCGCATTTCCAGGTATTTTTTCAGCAACACCCCACTCTACTGGTACCAATCTACTGTATTAGTTCATTTTCATGCTGCTGATAAAGGCATACCTGAGACTGGGAAGAAAAATTGGTTTAATTGGACATACAGTTCCACATGGCTGGGGAAGCCTCAGAGTCATGGCAGGAAGTGAAAGGCACTTCTTACTGGTGGTGGCAAGAGAAAAGGAGGAAGATGCAAAAGTGGAAACCGCTGATAAAACCATCAGATCTTGTGAGACTTATTCACTACCACAAGAACAGTATGTGGGAAACCACCCCCCATGATTCAAATTGTCTCCCACCAGGTCCCTCCCACAACACATGGGAATTACGGGAGTAGAATTCAAGATGAGATTTGGGTGGGGGCACAGCCAAACCATATCAATGGATAAATAAGTGAATGACTGAATGAATAAACAAATGTTTTTAAAAATGTGGTCTTACAGATTTTACTTTTATTTGCAGGTCTGATTTAGTTTTTCTGTTAAGGCAAACTCTACCTTGCCTCTCTTAAGGAACTGTGGAAGTTTTCTGCTGACTTTCTTAATTCTATGGAACCATCAGGGTTATTGCTTTAACTAATATCTTCAGTAACTATGGTTGATGTATCAGGCCAAGAATTTGAAATACACAGGGCACTAGTTTTCCATTTTGTTTGCCTTAGAGGGGAGAAAGATGAAAGCTCATCAGGGTTTTTACTTTCTTGCTGCCAATCCTGAGTTGAGGAAGATGCTCTTACCTATTCTAGCTATCCAGGCCACATTGCTCCCAATTATATAAAGAGATCCATAGTGTATGAAATCCCCATACCACTCCAGACAGACTGGATTTTCATACCCTCAAGCCTCATAGGAAACTGGGGGCACAGGGGCCATACGGAGCACATGCTCTATGACAGATATTATACTATGGACTTTACATAAATTAGCTCATTTAATCCTCTCAACAAGGATTGTAAAATACCACATTTTACAGAGAAACAAATGGGTTTGGGGGGAGTTGAGTATTATAACTTGTTCAAGATGACATAGTTCAATAATAATATAACTGAGATTTGAATAGACTTCACATTCTTTTTACTTTTCCAAATTGCTTTTTGGTCCTTGAGAATTCTAATTATAGAAAAACACAAAAAACTAATATGCACCTGTGTAAGAATGTGAGAAAGCAAAACTTTAATACAGGTTCAGCTGTGTTAAGAAGCAAAAGTCAGGTGAGCGATGAGCAAGGAATGTTACTGCTGCCTAAGTAACTTCGTGGGTTGTTATGGCTTTGCCGACAAATGATACCACATCCTAGATTCATGGGCACTTGCTGAGATGCCTAGAGTCCTCCCTGCTGTTGGGCTTTCCTCCTTGCCTTATACCAACTGTTAACAGTTTTCCTATGTTACATGATATGACCACTAATCCCGCTATAACTGTTACTACTGCTAAAAACTAGGCTCTAACATTTATTGAGTACCTACTATGCTATGAAATCTGAATCAACTTCCTTTTGGTTAGTGCTTTCATTGTGTATTTGTTACCATCCTTTGCTTTTAACTATTTAGATCTTTATATTTGATGTGGAGTTTTTGAAGATAGTATGTATTGACTGTTTCCTTTTTATTAAATCTGACAATCTTTGCTTTTCAGTTGTGATGTTTAGACCTTTCATGTTCAGTGTAAATATTGATATGGTCACATTTAAATGTGAAGTCTTGCTAGTTGTTTTCTATTTTCCGATCTGTTATTTGTTACTTGTTTCTTTCTTTTACTGCCTAATTTCAAATTGAGTACTGTATTGTAATTCCATCCTATTTTCACTCTTGACTTTTTAGTTATTCCTGTTTCTAAATTTTTGTTAGTGGTTGTGTTATGGTTTACAATGTACCTTGAATTTATCACAGTCTGTCTTAATATATTATACCACTTCATGTAAGCTTAAGAACCTTTCCAGAGTCGTCTTCCATTATTCTCTCTTCAATCCTTTGTCCTATTGTTTTCATACACTCTATTTCTGCACATGTTATAACCCACTAACTATACTACTTTTGCTTTAGACAGCCAATTTCCTTTTAAAGTGAATGAAATAAGAAAAATAAAGGCTTTTATGATTACTTTTATTTTCACCATTTCTAACCCTTTTTGTTTCTTTATGTAGATCTAAATTTTCTGTTTGATATCATGATCTATCTGTGGAAGGACTTACATTTCTTGTCGTGCAGTTCTACTTTCAATGCATTCTCTCTGCTTTTGTTGGCCTCAAAAAACCTATTTTGCATGTGTTTTCAAAAGATATTTTTGCTGGATAGAATTCTTCTCTGATTATTTTGCCTACTTGTCCAATTACTACTGAGAGAATGGCAGCAAAATTCCTAGCTAAAATTGTGGATTTGTCCATTTTTACTGTATTCTGTCAATTTTCTGCTTCATGAGTTTCTATGATTTGCTCCTAGATTGCTATGTCTTTTGGTAAGTTGATACCTTTATCTCTAAGAAATATTTTTCTCTGTCTCTAGTAATTATCATCAACTTGAAACCTACTTTGTCTGATATTAATATAGCCACATCAGCTCTCATATGCTTAGTATTTGCAGGGTGTATTAGTTATCTGTTGCTGTATAACGATATTACCACACACTTAGTGACTTAAAGCAAATTGATTTTTCACAGTTTCTGTGGATCAAGAGTCTGGTCATGGCTTAGATGAGTCCTCTGCAAGGTTACAATCATGATTATTGACCAGGTGTTTTGCTGGCAGTTGACTGTAGGACAGAGTCCCTCAGTCCAACAGGATGTAAATAACTGAACTTTGCCAATAACCACTTGAGCTTGGATGTGGATCCTTCCTGTCAAACCTGGAGATGAGAACCCAGCGCCGGCCAATAATAATTGCAGTCTTGCAGACAACTCATCTAAGCCATGACCAGACTCCTGACCCACACAAACTGAATATTCAATGTGCTTTAAGCCACTAAGTGTGTGGTAATATTGTTATGCACCCGTAGATAACTAATGCACTATGCAAACACTAAGCATGAAAGCTGATGTGGCTATATTAACATTAGACAAAGTAGGTTGTCTAGAGACAGAGAGAAGAATTTTCTAAAGAGAAGAGAAGGTATAAGCTGAAGTAAATAATATTTACTCCATGTGTTAGTCACTCTCAATTCCTAGCTGATTGCTGGCAGGAGATTACCCTCAGCTCTTTGCCATATGGGCCTCCCCAGCATGCCTGCTTCTTTCATCAAAGCCAGAAAGAGAGTCTCCTAGCAAGATAAGTGTTCCATGATTACAATGCATAATACTGTAAGTGACATCTCAACTTTGCCATATTCTATTGATTAGAAGCAAGTCACTGGTCTTGTCCACACTCGAGGGGCAGGGATTACACAATGGTATGAATTTGGGGCGTCAGGAACTGTGGAGGCCAATTTAGAATATGCCCATCCCATATGGTACACATTTCTCTGCTCTTTGACATTCAACCTGTGTCTTTATGTTTAAAGTGTGCTAGTCATAAACAGCATATGACTCACTCTTCCTTTGTTATCAAGTCTGGAAATCTCTACCTTTTAATTGGAGCATTGGTTCATTTCAATTTAACTTAATTATTGATATGTTTGTATTTGTCTATCATCTTGCATGTTTTAAAAATTTTGTTCTATCGGCTTTGTGTTACCCAACTCCCCATTTCCTACCATTTTTTTGGTGAATAATAGCAATTTTTAGTTTTCTACTGTATCTTCTCCGTTAACCTTTTGTGTTATTTTTGTATTATTTGTGTGTATGTATATATAGTTGGGTAAGAAGTATTAATATGTCTTTTTATCTTATCAGAATCTGTCTTTTAAGAAAATTATACTACTTTTTAAACAATGTAAAAACCTCAGAACAATATACTTCCAATTGCCATTCTCCTGCCTTTTGTGTTTCTTTTATCATCTATGTTACTTTTGCATAGATTAAAACCCCTCAATATATTATTATAGTGTTTAAACAGTCAGCTGTCTGATTTATGGGCATATTTACCATTCCTCATGTTTCTCATTCCTGCAGAACTAGGTTTTTACCTGGTGTCATTTCCCTTCAGCGGGAAAAGCTTCTTTTGCATTTCTTATCATGCACATCTGCTGAAGCCAGAGAATCTAAGCTTTTGTCTACTTGAACTTGTCTTTATTTTGCCTATATTTTTGAGAGATATTTTCTCTGGGTATGGAATTCTAGGTTGATAATTTTTGTTTTTAAAATGTTTTTCTTTTAGCGTTCTGAAAGTGTCTTTCCATTGTCTTCTGGTCTGTGTTATTTCTGATGAGAGCGCAACTGTCATTCTTATTTTTTTCTCTGCAAGTAATGTGGTTTATTATTTCCTGTCTGTTTTCAGATGTCTTTAAATGTGGTTTTGTTTGTATTTATTCAATAATCTGCTTATTACGGATTCTTGTTTTTTATTCATTTTGGAAATGTCTTAGCTTCTTCAAACATTTCCTCTGCCCTTTTTTTGTCTCTTTTTTCCCTCTGGAGTTTTAATTACACAAATGATAGTTCATCTAACGATGTGCCATAAAGCTCAAATGCTCTGTTCTTTTTAAAAAATGTTTTCCTTTGTATGTTTCATTTTGAATAATTTATATTGACTCGTTATCAAATTCACTAATTATTTTCTCTGGTCTTGTCCGTTGATGACTCATTGAAAGATTCTTCATTTCTTCCATGGTATTTTTTTTTCTTAGCATTTCCATCTGGTTTTTCTTTTTTCATAGAAAGTATAAACTGTCTCTGCCAACTTTCCTCATCCATACTCTCATGTTGTTCATCTTTTATAGACAATGGTATAACATATTGATCATATAACATGTAACAATAACTTAGTTATCTTAAAGTCTTTCTCTCATAATTCTAACATCTAGAATATCTCCGTGACTTCTTCTGTTGACTCTTTCCTCAGGGGACATGGAGTGGGCCACATCTTCTTGCTTTCTGTGGATCTCATAGTTCTCTAGCTTTTAATTTTGAAATAATTTAAAACTTACAGAAAAGTTGCAAAAATAATATGAAGATTTCCACTATATCTTTTGCCAAGATTCCCTTGATGTTAAGCTCTCATATAACCATGGTACAGTGATAAAAGCTGAGAAATTAATATTGGTATAATACTATCCATTAAACTACAGTCTTTACTCAGATTTCCCTAGTTTTTCTTTGCCATGATCCAATAAAAAATATTATATTTCATTTAGTTGTAATGTCTCCTTAGTCTCCTCCAATCTGTGAAAGTTCCCAAGTCTTTACTTATTTTTCATAGCCTTGCCATTTTGTATCATGACTTTTGATTGAATGTCAAACATTACTGATTAAAATACAGTAGAAGCCCTTGGTACAAAAATCTGCAGTAGCCAGGATTCTCCTGACTATATAGGAGATATACACACACACACACACACACACACACACACACACACATATATATATTCTATGGGTTCCATTTGCATGATTATATATATACATTATATATTTTTAATATTTAAATATTTATATATTTAAATAATACATAAATATATAATATATAATGTGTATTAAAATACATAAATAACTCACATAACCATGCAAATGGAACCAATAGAATATACATATATTTATATCATCATGCAAACAGACTCATATATATATATATATATGAGTCAGTTAATTAACTCATGCAATCATGGAGGCTGAGAAGTCCCAAATTTGCAGCCAGCAAACTGGAGACTCAGGAGAGCCCATATGTAGTTCCAGTTTGAGTCTGAAGAAATGAGAACCAAAAGAGAGACCATTCTATAGTGATAAAAATCATCATGTGTCTCTTCTTTCCTAGGAGGGCCACGCGATTTTTTTGAATTTTGGTTCATTATGGTTTCTGGGAGAATGTTTGGCTCCTTGATTGGATTAAAAATTATAATTTTGTAGGCAAACCATCTCGTTCTTATGGTTCAAGTAGTGCCAACATTTTCTTGTGATTTTCTATGTCTCACATAGAATTTGAAGTCAATCTTTGTCGTTTCAATCCTCTACATTTTTTTTTTTAAGACACAGAATTACCTAGAATATTCTGACTGACCCATTGGAGGTTTATACATTTTGGTCCCCTATACCTCTAACTCCTTTATCCATGAATCTGGTTTCTCCTCTACCTTGCATCAACAAACATCAATTCTCTTACTGGCTTCTATAAGAAATCAACTTGCATCAAACTTTTAGTGGAAATTCACTAATATTTTAAGTGATCATTTGGAAGAAGGTCATTTTATAAAACGTTGTCACTCAGACCGGGCGCGGTGGCTCAAGCCTGTAATCCCAGCACTTTGGGAGGCCGAGACGGGCGGATCACGAGGTCAGGAGATTGAGACTATCCTGGCTAACACGGTGAAACCCCGTCTCTACTAAAAAATACAAAAGCAAGCTAGCCAGGCGAGGTGGCGGGCGCCTGTAATCCCAGCTACTCGGGAGGCTG
Organism: Piliocolobus tephrosceles; assembly: GCF_002776525.5. Taxonomy (NCBI): domain Eukaryota; kingdom Metazoa; phylum Chordata; class Mammalia; order Primates; family Cercopithecidae; genus Piliocolobus; species Piliocolobus tephrosceles. The sequence goes on from NC_045434.1 coordinate 65,313,344, forward strand.
AAGCAGGAGAATGGCGTGAACCCGGGAGGCGGAGCTTGCAGTGAGCCGAGATTGCGCCACTGCACTCCAGCCTGGGAGACACAGCGAGACTCCGTCTCAAAAAAAACAAAAACAAAAACAAAAACAAACAAACAAAAAAAACCTTGTCACTCCATCATCTTTTCTCTTCCATTCTTCTTTCTCTTCTGTCTGTTCTTCATTCCCTCCCACCTGACCTCACTCTGAAGATGCAGATCACTTTTTAGTTTATGTTCCCACACTTGCATGCTAAGGAATCCAGTAAAACAAAGTACCTTCCATGCAGCAGAACCTGTTCTCTTAAGGAAACAACCAGGTTTATAATTGCAGAATCTTCTTATTGTAATATAAAATAAATCAATGTCTGTATAACGAAACAGATTAGATTATATGACTCTTAAGACCCCATCGACCTTGATATCATATAAAAATGTAGAGATGGGAAAGGAAAGAAGAAAGTTGAAAAGAAAATCAATATTTATTGAATGGCTACTATATATTCCATGTTAATAATAATAACACTTCTAAATATATATTTAATGTTTGTTAGTTGCCAGGCAGTCTACTGTGCATTAATATGAATTATGTAATTTAGTATTACCTATGGGATAGATCCTATTATCATCTCCATTTTATAGATGAGGACATTGAGGCTTGGAAAGATTAGGTTAATCGCTCAGTCATCCAGATAGTCATTAGTAGAGTACAGAGTAGGAGCTGAATCCTGGCTAGTCTGACTCAAGAAGCTCAGTGCTTAATCACTAACACAAAAATGCCAAGCACTTTTTGTACACTCTTTCACAATTCTTGCCACCCTCAAAGGTAAGTACTTTACCTTGTCGTTGCACAACTGAGGAAGCTCAGAGATGGTAACACTGATTTGCTCTTGGTCACACATCCAGTAAGTGTCACGGAGCCAGAAAAAGACCAATCCTGTGAACCTCCTGAGGCTCTACTCTTTCCATGGTACCTTTGGCACTCTGGCTGGCTGCTGTTTACATAACAGGTGCTAACACAGCTTCGCCAGAAGGGAAATCAGTTTACTAAGAAATTCTGCCATCAGGGAAGAGGTCAGAAATTCTGGGCTAGAACCTAGGGGTGTGGCTTCTTAATCTCTGTCATTTTATTTACCCCCAGAGAAATAGCTTCTTCTTTTTTTTTTTAATCTCAAAGTTGATGGGCAGTTCTCGCTCTCTTATGACTCTCTTGGGACAAATCATCCGCTGACAATGGCCTTGGATAGCAGCTGCAAGGAGCTGGAGACACAATGGCATGCAACTAAGTCAATACCAGCCATGCTTAGGCTAATGTAACCCTGAAGCAGACCGGCAACTGTGGAATAAGCAGCTGAGTGTGCAGTGACATTAGGTGGGGAAACAGATGTACCTTGACTGGAGTCAGCAGAACATCTGGCGAACCTGGCCCATTGCTTCGTAATTAATCTTGGTGTTGAATCTAATGACATGATGGGATTGAAAAATTGAGCAATGTGATTGGACACATTTTGATAGTTTAATTTTCAATAACACATGGTCAGAGCTTGTTCACATAATTACTAAATAGATTAATATGCCAATATCTCTGACCAGCTGGAAGGGAAAGATTTAGGTCTTCAAAGATCTCTGACGGGCCTTTAAATTAAAGCTGATGTTCTGGAGAGAATGAAGGTACAGGCTTCCTGAGAATATGAAGTCAAATCAGGGCTAGGGATGAAGGCCTTGAAAACAATGACTCTTGTTATTACCTTAGAAATAAACCTTCCATGAGTTGCCTTCCTGTGGAATGTCAATTTGTCTGCAGATCTACTGCATCATGAATTATAGGAAAGTTGGTACCTGTCATCCTCCCATAAGCTGTGTGAAGTCACTAGTACTATGCTCATGTTAGAGGTCAAGAAAAACCTCATGTAAATGAATCAACAGTGCCAGAGAAATGGTACAAATTATCTCCTGTGCGTTGTGGTCTCCTCTATCAGGCTGAGTGTTTCAGATGCAATCCAGTTGCGGTTATCTGCAAGACCTGAAAGAAGGAGGCTAAGTTTCTCACACTTATAATCTTCAATCTATGCTCTGTAACACGTAGGAGCCAGGTAGCTGATATTATTTTCCCTCATGGAAAGAAGAGGGCAAAGGTTTGTCACTGAGAGAAGTTAGGATGAGAACCAAGGCAGGGTCGATGGGGCAGAAAAGCAAGGAAGTGGACCCTGCAGTCAGGTTACCTGGGTTTTTTGATAAACAGGGATAAGTTAACAATGATAGGCCTGTTTTCTCATCTGTAAAATGGGATATTTGTAGTGCCTATGTCATAGTGAATCCTTGTAAAACACTTAGAATAGCAGGTGACACACAGTAAACTTTACTAAATGCTAAGTAGTTTAAAAAGAATGATCCAAGAGGAAGGCTGTGGGCTATTTGGGGTTAGGGACTGGAGGAAGGTGGTAGTGTGTGGGGTGATGTATTTTTGTGATGAGGTGGAGTAGGGTAGTAGGTGTACTTGAGCAGAGAATCATTTTGGAGAAAGTAGATTTGAGTTTCGGAGAGGGTGCTTAGGAAATAGGAATCAAAGATCAGGGCGGAGCTGGGTTAGAGTGGGGAGACTTTGACTATTTTTCCACTTATCGTGCCTCCTTTGTTCAGGGTCATGGAATTCACACCAACACTCAAGCCCCTCCAACAATATCTGCTCATTGACAGTCAGTGGTTTGTGGACAGTGGACCCAGTGAGGGCAATTAGAGAGACTGTGGCTCCTTAGGACAAGGGCCGGGTCTTATTCATCTAACTAGCAACCGATACACAACATATTAATAACTTTTGGTTCTACAAATGAAATTTTGTAGCTTTCTATCACTTTCTGGCTTTATTCCTCTTCCCTTTTTCTTGGAAGAAGGAGCCAGCCATAGCCGTTGCCTGACAAATGACCATCAATTGTTGAGAGAAATAGCCTGTCCAAGCATCACTGACAGGCACATTCTTATAGGCCTAGCCCTCATCCCCTGCAGCCAAAGCATAGACACACCAGTCCCAGGAAAGCAGGCTCTTGTTTAGACTGGATGGCACCTGCTTGCATTGGAGGGGAGAGTGGGGATGTCTTCCAGCCCTGAGGCCTTTCTTGGGGTCCGTGGGAGGGGCTTCAGACAGTCCTCCCAAATCCAAGTCAAGCGGTCAGTAGAAGGCAGGGCTGTTTTTCTCTCTCTGCCCCTTTTCTCTTGGCCCTCAGGGCTAGAACTGCTCACCACTCACAGCACTGTGGACACTTGAAAAGGCTTTCAGGGGAAAATGGCAAAAAAGTGAAAACAAAATTAGAGGGAGAATGAGGCTACCAAAAAGAAAGATTCACAACACCACCCACCTTCTGCCTGTGGCCTTCTCCTGCCTTCTGCCCCCCTCCCCCGGCCTCTCCCTTTCTCTTGCTTTCTCACATATGCTTCAGAAATCAAGGACTGTCATCAAGGCCGTTAGCGATGTCTCTTCTGGGGATGCACAGTACAAAGCTTAAACCTGGTATTTACTGGTGACTGACAAGTGAAACGTTTTAGCTGTCTGGGTGGGGATGTGACAGAGAGCCAGAAGAAAGTCTGCTCCTGTTCTTCAATTTGTTAATTCTTTAAAAAAAAAATGTTTTAAGTGAATTTTGTGCTTGGGGAAAGAGGTGTGATTGGCAGCCCCTGGGGGTGGGGGCCTTGAAAGAGATGGTGCTGAAATGGGGGCTGTCGCTTAAGAACCACTTATTGTCTGCCAGGTCTTTCATTTCTGCATCACCTGTTCAAGCCCTTGGCAGCCATATAGTAATGATAACAATAATGATTGGGAGGATGATATCACTCGTGTCTGCCTCTGAGGAGGTCAGGCTCCATGGGTTATCTGTCCCTGGAGAAAGAATTTATTTCATGGATTTCCACGTATCTATGAGAAGAGGTAGAGTTATTTTCTTCCCTGGAAGGAAATTCAATTAAATTCAACAAACATATATTGATTTATTGAGCACCTACTATATGTGAGAAGCTAGACCCTGTGCTGTCAATGGAGGGTCTACAGTAAGCTATAAAGACATGGTGCAAAGCTTAGAAAATAATGCAGGAAGGAAAAAAGAGGGAGAAATGTGTTGAGTAGCAATGTAGGGTGATGCTGGACTTTGGGGTCAAGAGAGTCCTGGGTTTGGATCCCAGCGTTGCCACTTCCAGGCGTGTGGTATGGGGCATCTCCTCCATGAGGAGGTGGGCATAGTCATAGCGACTTGGTAGAGATTGTGTATATAAAGCATCTGCCAGAGTCACTGCTCAGTAAATGTGGTGCTGTTATTGTATGTACCATATGCCAACTCACTCCAGAAAGTTGCAACTCCAGAATGGCTGGAAAATCCAGCCTTCTGCTCAAAAAAAACGTTTATCTTCTGCAGCTTTTGTAGGTCTCTAAGTGCTGCCCACTGCACATGTGGGTGACTGACCCCATCTCTGAGGTCCACCTCCACAGCTCCATGAAATATTCAATGTCGATGTTATTTGTTGACAGTTATTAACTCTGCCTCATGTTTCTCTTGCCACAGAGAGGAGGTGATTCATTAATATTTATTCATCTTGATTTGCTTTGTTTTTCTTTTTTTTCAAAAGCCCATTTCAGGATTTATGAACTAATTTTGTAGAATGCATAACTCCTGCTCTGTGTGTTTGGGCAGCCTACATTGCCTGGAACAAAATCCTTCCAGGGGTGTAGAGGGTCAGGGTTATTACATCTCCAGCTAGACTCTGTTTATTCAAATCCCTCTGCAAAGGCATTTAGGAAAGGCCTTTGCCTCTCTGCGTTAAGAGCCTCTGTGTTATCTTACTGTGGGTGCAACAACCAACCTGTCCCTATCCCTGTATTTTCCCAAAGCTCTTTCCTGGGTGCCAGAGACCCTGACAAGGATTAGCAGCAGGCCCTTAGCTCATCCAAGACATGCGCAGCTTCCTTTGGCCTCGCTTGCTTCCAGGCGCTGAAGACATTTACGCCAGAAATGGTGCAGTTGGACCTACAGGGACTTATTTCTGTTTCACGGAGCCCTCAAACAGCACTCGTGCAGCCAGATAGGCAAGTGCATGAGGAGACTGGCTTCTAGCTTCAATAATATAGACCTTCCCTTTCTCCTTTTGGCTGTGCAGAGCTCCAGGACCTCTGCATCAGACTCAGAACATTCTGTGAGGCCAAGCCCCAGGTGCACAGGCATGTTGCACATCCAGAAGCCTGCCAGTGAGCGCCCCCGCCTTTCCTGGCTGAGCTGCTCTCTTTCCCAAGAACCACCTCTGTTGTCAATGCTGCCATGCAGGCAGCACCCCTGTGCCACATCTAAAGTTAGATGAGAAAGAGTCATATTTGGGGAAGGAGAACACATTCAGCATCTAAAGGACAGGTGTTTTTCAACCTGCTCTTGCATATCCTTGGGTGCTGGCGTGTGCTGCAGCTGGCATCGAGCATTGAGTGAGGTTCATCTGAGGGTAAGTTAAAGTGGAGTCTGTCAGCACGCATAAAAGGATGGAAGGGGATTTGGTGTTTCTATAGCAATTATGGGGGGAGAATATTGCTGACGAAAATAAAACCTGAAAATGTGCCCTTGACATGTGACTGCTTTATTCTCTGCTCTCAGATAGGAAAGGAAGACAGTTTGCTCTGTTTTATTCAGATTTTTTTGAAAAGGGAGGCAAACTGACAGACAGGCAGAGACAGACACAATGAGACACAGAAGGAGAGTTGGAGTTTAGGAAGAGAAAAAGATTACAAATGGGCAACTCTCCCAGAGGCTGCAGGCCAATCTCCCCCGCCCCCCATATCCCCCGGCCCCCAACCACCTTTTCTGACTTGTTATAAGGAGTTTGTATACCTCTGCCTTTCCCCAGGAAGCATGGCTGGTTGTAGCTGGACCTCTATCCCTTCGCATGGCTTACCTTGTTTTTTATGATTATTATTTTTTAATCCAGTATTCGCTGGAGCTGTGCAAAAGGCTCCTGAAGGCTGGTGTGCATGGAGGGCAGTGCTCTGGCATGGGCTTCCCCAGGACCCAAAGCAGCAATGATGCTCAAGACGGGAACAGAGTGAGGGTGGAAGCAGGATTGCTTTTCACCCAGCGTGTATTGTAGCCAGCTGGCACACAGGAGGGAGACCCCAATTTCTGTTTTAAATATCCATATTCCATCAGCAAGTCCTGATTAATTATTTCCTATTCTGTGTAAGAACCCAGTAGGCAATAGGGAGGTACGAGGCATGATTGCTATCCTAAGGGAATTTTCTGGCTGGTAGAGGATGCAAGGCAACCATCCATGAAACAATGAAAGGTAGTATCAGTATACCAAGGAATATCTAAATAAGGTTACAAATGTGATAGAAAAGTAATGTCAATATACCAAGGAATATCTAAATAAGGTCACAAATGTGATGGAACCAGAGAGGAGCAGATGATGAGGAAGGCTGGAATACACAATGAAGTCTTCATGAAGGGGGTGGGGCTTGACTTGGGCCTTACAGGGTAGACAGAATTTAGAAAGGCGAGAAAATACCAACACGGAAAGGAACGACATGTGCTAAGGCATTAAGGCATGAATGACAAGAAGAATTCATAACGCAGGAGGGAGATCAGGAGGTCTGAAGAGGGTGGGGGTGGTCAGGGATTGCATCTCTTAGGAAAAATAATTGTTAAGAGATGAGAAGGTGTAGAGAATTATTTCCTAAGTGCATCCTGAGAACCCTAGCCCGGCAACTTGCATTGTGACGGGAAAAGGCAGTTCCACATTTAAACAGGCTGTATTTCTCTTTCCAAGATTCACCATTCCTATTCTATCTGCATTTTTAGGGCTCTGAGAAGTCATATTATACGGAAACCCCTGAACTTAATTTAATTTTGAATTTTTTAAACATCTCTCTCTATATATATATATTTATATATACACATACACACACATACATATTTATGTGTATATATAAACACACACACACACACATATATAAAAAACACCAATATAATATCTATTACCAAACCTTGGAACTTAGTGTTTTATGATCCACACACTGGGAAACACAGACACAGAAGTCAAAGTCTCAGGATTTAAGCTCATATCAGCTGTTTCCAACTGAGTAATTTATTAGGTGAGGAAAGCAGTCATATCACTTAACATCCACCCCACTTGATTGTTGTGATGATACAGTATAAAATGAGCTACGGTACACCAAGTCCTTAGCATAGAGCCTGCCCTAGAGTACACACTGAATAGGAGGTGGCTGCTTGGGCCAGTGCCAAGTGCTGCAAGCACAGTGCAGTGACTTTGACTTGAAGCAGAAAGAAATCAAAGGCTACTGAAAAGTCTCAACTAGGGTAGCCCACTGTGAAAGCAGTTGTTGATAAGGTGCATCTGGAAGGAGTGGCAGGATGGATTGCGTAGGGAACAAATCAAGGTTTATGAAGGCATACAGGCAGAGGGTCCAGAATCCAGCCAAAGCTGTACACTGATATTTTCCAAAGTGAAGGAAGGAAGCGGGTAAGGGCCAGGAAAGAATCACCTCCACACTTCCACATGGCCAGGCGATTATGCTGCAGCTGCACCTGGCTACATGGGGTCTGGAAAGTGTGGCTTCTCTTCCATGACTCTGACGTGGTGAGAGCCCCACCTCCCCAGGGGCTGATGCATTAAGATCCAGCACAGATTGTTGCTGTCTCTGCTCTCACAGACATCAGCTCGTCATCAGCTTGGCGAGTGATTGACAGGGCCTAAAGGGCAGTCATGTCCGCCTGTCTTGTCATGCCCTGCCACGCCACCCTGGTGCCCACCCCTTTCTTGCTCCTTACACCTCCTTTCATGGGCTGTAGCCCAGCTCACCCAACCTGCTATCATTCACCTGGCACTTGGACCACTGAGGTAGAGGTAAATGCAGATGTGTGTCTTTTCCCTATGGCTCATGCATTCTCTCTCTCTTTCTCTCCTTCTCTTTCTATCTCTGTCTCTCCCGCTGTGTTTATCTTATTGACTTTCAAATTCAAAAACAACAAACATTTACTGGGCACTTGCTTTAGGCCAGTCACTCTGTTAGGTGCTTTATTTATTTAGCAAACACTTAGGTAGCATTTACAATATTGCTCTAAGTACATTTCAAACATTAAATCAATTCTTCTGATTTAATCGCTTGGGGTAGTTGCTGCTGTTATTTTCATTTTTACAGATAAACTGAGGGGCAGAGAGGTTTAAGAAACTTGCTCAGTGTCACTTAGCAAATAAGCAGTGGAACTGGGATTCCATCCCAGGGACCTGGCTTTGCCGTCTGCGCTCTTAACCACTCTGTTTTACTGCCGCTGTGCCTGTAGGGCATTATAACATTCACATCAGAACATGTGAATTTTGGGGTATTTTTGTACTTAGGAAAAGAGAGGCTCCAAGAAATGATGACTTGTCCAAGGTCACACAGCAGTGAAGAAATGGCAGAACAATAAATCCGAACCTAGGTCTTTTGTTTCAAGTTCAGGGCTAATCCCTCTCCACAGGCTGCCTCTTGTCTTCTGGCATAGTCCTGTACCTAAGAGGGAAGTTGTGTGGGGAGAAGCAGGTTCTGCTGAAGTTAAGGTGCAGCCCCAGAGGCTCCACTTCCAGGGTGGAACTGCACTGCTCAAGCTAGTGAGATGAGGGAGAAGGGGCGGTTCAGGCAGGTGCCAGCTGGGGTGATGCCAGGCCATGAGGTCTGTGTGCTGAAATTTGCTGGTGGGCAGAGACAACTCCTGTTCAAGCTCTCTCCACCCTGCTGGGAGGGCAGAGAAGACAGCCTGAAGTCTGAGAAAGGGAATCCATCTGGGAACCCATTCGATGTGCAAACTGTAGTATGCATATGAATTTCCTGGCTTTGTTAAAGGCAAATTCTGATTCAGTGGTCTGGAGAGGGGCCTCAGCTTCTGAATATTTAGCAAGTTCTCAGTTGCGGCTGGTGCCACAAGTGGGGATCACATTTACCAGATCTCCTAGGTGTTTATTATCTATGGGTTTCTGGGTCTTTTTTGTGGGAGGTCAGTGGTTGTGGTTTGCAGAAGTCTTGCTTGGTGCTACATGCCCTACCCTTGCTGCTAATTCTGGGAGGGTGGGAGGAAGAGTAGGGATTAGATCTGAAGGAAACAAGGGCCAAGGGCCAAGGGCATCGTGCTTTTGCCCTGCCTATTTTCTAGGCTGCCCTGTCCTTCGGCTCCAGTCAAAGCTTCAATGCCCTGCAAGGTTTCCCTGAGACTTTCTTCCTCCAAGCACTTACTGACCAGGTCAAGCCCCCAAGCATCTCTCTCCACAGCAACACTGCATTTGACTGCTCGCCATCTGTCATTGTTTAAAATGGTCTCAGGTTTGTTCTGTAATTGGCCTCATATGCTTATGCTCCCCCTGTCTGACTAGATGATATGAGCTCCTTGTTCTTCTATCCTCAGGCCTAAGACATTGCTTGGTATCTAAGATGAGCTAAGATGTGAAATATATAAAATAATGAATGAAATAAGACCTCTTTAAAACTTCTATTTCTACTGAGAGGTTCTTAGAGGGAGGCTCAGCAACCACTTCAAGTTTTAGGTAAACATTTTTAATTCACTTCTTATTTCAGGGGTCTTTCCCAGTGGCCTCAATTTTGGGGAAAGTGGGTGAAATGGGCTGGCTGCAGAAACTCCATGGGGCATAGGGAGCAGCTAGGAAGGCTTGTGAATTCACTCAGTTGGGAGGATGAAAGTCTGAAACCTGTAGGCAGGAGGGCTCCTCAGCCCAGCCCAGAGCCCAGCAGCTTGCTCTGCCCTTGGCTTCTCATAGGTCATTTGTCAGTCTCCACACTTTCCATAATCTCCTGCTAACATTCCTGTTTTATTCTAAGCCTGTGATCTTAGTTTCCCAATAGCATTTATCAGATCCATGAAATTGTGCCCCCCATCCCCATCTCCTGAGTGGGAGGCTGCACTAGAGGGAAATTGGGGAGATAATAAGTTTTCTTGCTGGCTAACCAGTTGCCTGAAGCAAACACCAGCAGCCCTGGGCTCCCAGATCCTGCGGTGATGCTGGCAACTAGGCTGCTCACAGCAGAGTCAGTGCTCAGGAGGCAACAGGCAAATTGCATTCTGTTTGCCTGCTTTCCCTGGGCAGTGTTTCTCCAGGACCCCTAGGGGCTTAGGTAGATGTAGCTCTGAACCCTTGAATGTGATCCAGACCTTATTTTGCTTTATTTTATTCTCAAATACTACCTGTCTGGGGGGATAGGTTGTCTCTAATCTTCTCCCTTCCCTGCTGCCCATCTCTGCTTTCCCCGGGAGCAGAGGTGGGAATACCTTCAGGCATGTTGGACATTCTGCCTGTTTGTCAGGCTTTCAGTTCCAGTTATGGCGAATGAATTTGTATTGCAACAGACAGGAAAATCCAGTATCTGGTTATAGTGATGGGGTTTGGGGAACAGTTGCTTTTTCCTGGGCCAACACTTCATTGCAAGAAATGCTCAAGACCCTCTTCTAAAGCATAGAGGGTTTTAAGGTGCGGCTACAGGATGCCCTTCCCATTCCTGACCTTCCTTTTTACCTCCCAGACTCCTGCCCTGCTTCCCTAAGCTCTGCAGCTGGCCAGCCTCTCCGCTGCCAATCCACGGTAGATCCCTTTTTGCAGGTACTCCTGAGCTCCCGTGCAGCTTTTGAACAGCCCCTTTGCATTCATCTCTGTCCAGATTTCCAGCCTGACGAAGGCTCAGATGAAGAGTTCCAGAGAACAGATGGGAGGCTGTCATTACATGTTACTGATACACGGAGCGGCTTCAGCCTCATGCATGCCAGTGTGCTCAACCACACTCGTAATTCTTCCTCTGTTCCCCAGCCTGAGCCAGGAACTCAGCCAGTTTTGGCAAGGAGTGAAAGTGTGAGCTTTCTAGGGGCATGTATATAAAACATCTAGGATTGACAATGAGTTGGGGAACAAAATCTTTCTTCTTTTATTGGGGAGAAAATACTGTGTTTCTCTAATTACCTTGTGAAAACTAAAATCAGAAGTCAAAAATGTACTAGCCTAACTTGGGTGACATGGCAGTTGGTTCATGCAGGAACCTTCTGGAGATTGTTTCTTTGTCTAGTCACAGAGCTCCCTGACAGCCACAGAATATACTTGGTAATGAATATTCTAGCAGGTTCTACAAGGTCATGGCACTGAAGAATCAAAGTGGGTCAAAGGGATCTTTTATGTCAGCTTCCCTTATTTGTCAGAGGAGCACAAACATTGGCCAGAACAGAGAAATAACTCATCAATGACTAACTAGTAATGAAACTGGGAATTGAACTCAGGTCTAATTCAATGATTTTTCAAGAAAGTACAGTGACCTCAGATTGTATAGCGAGGCATTTTCTTTTCTAGAAGTAAGGAATGGAGAGTGGCTTATTTGCAAAATTTTATACAAGAGCCCAGAATTTTCCTTTATGCCTAGGATGGTTTAAAAATCTCATAGGAAGAAGGACATCAGTTATCTTCTGGGCAATCTCATACTTACAGTTAAAAATATTAACTTTGGCCCTCTTTGGTCTCAAGAGAGATAAAAACAAGTTTTCCTTGAGCTTCACTTCTGCGTGAAACTTAGACCTTAGGCCTTTGCAACCTTGATAGAAATAGTAAAGCTGAAAACTCTCCCTTGAAAGTTGGCCCAAGATCTGGATTTTTCTTTACTTATCCCATGAGAAGTGGAGCTGTATGCATACCCTCAATACAACCTCTTCCACTGTTCCAGGAAATCCACCATGTGGCTGTGGAAATTTGAGACCCAAGCACTAATCTGTCGTGGAGATGATTAAGAAGCGTTTGCTCTGAGGAGCTAGGCTGTGACCTAGTAAAGGGTTGTTGGCCAGGCACGGTGGCTCACGCCTGTAATCCCAACACTCTGAGGTGGGTGGATCACCTGAGGTCAGGAGTTCGAGATCAGCCTGGTCAACATGGTGAAACCCCATCTCTACTAAAAATACAAAAATTAGCCAGGCACGGTGGCAGGGGCCTGTACTCCAAGCTACTTGGGAGGCTGAGTCAGGAGAATCACTTAAACTCGGGAGGCAGAGGTTGCAGTCAGCCAAGATCATGCCACTGCAATCCAGCTTGGATGACAGAGCAAGACTCTGTATCAAAAAAAAAAAAATAGAGTTGTCTGTGTGGTAAGCAGAGCTGTGACTCCTCACGCTCCTTTCTCTGAAGAGATGCTTGTTTCCTAAGGATGAGTTTAGACTGAACTATGCCCACAAATCATTGCTTGTTCTGCGAATGTCTGTGTGCTTATTTGAAGTGATGCTTGCAGGAGATGGAGAGCTCAGGCTTGTGAGACAACAGGAAGGAGCTGCAGGCAGAATCTTCACCCCATGCCAGAGAAAGGACCATCAAAAGGAAATGATTAGGAATCGAAAGAGCTCAGCCTGGACTGTTCTGTGGTTTGCCCACTGTAGCACGACAGGAAATTGAACAGACTAAACTTTAAGAAATGCTGAGAATGAAGGATATCATGAAAAGGAGATAAAAGTCTGTTGCAGATTTTCAGGCCTTAAGTGAGGAAGGCCTGGGATGGGCAGAACTGAATGTGAGAGGGGATTACTGGGGAAGAATAGGTTGGATTTGGTGGCAGACAGCATCTAAGGGATTAAGGCAAGGGAGTAATTGATATTATCTCCAAGAGTTTGAGCCTGCTTACTGTGGATCTACAGTGCCATTAACTGCATAAAGAAATTTTGAGAAGGGAAATCCTTTGAGGTCTGCCTCTTCACTCAGTGGTGGTAGAAATTCTCCTCCCAACAACACAATAGCTACCACCTATAGATTGCCAAGCCCTTCCGCAAATGCATGAAGGGAGGTATTAAATGACTTACTGCCTCAAGATCTTTATCTATTTTTCTGTGGGTTCACCTTTGGTTCCCAGGGGAATTTTGCATTTTTAGTAAAGTAGCCATGCAGAGACAAGGTCTGTAGACTGGTGTGTGGGGACACAAAAGGCAGTGAGCAGATAAGAGCTGGCAGCTGCTATGCCAAAAACAGGAGAAAGGGGAGATCTACTTCTCTTTGTGCAGCAGAGATCGTCTTTGATCAATTTACATAAATTGATTTTTTTTAAGTTTGAAACCTTTCTCCCCATTATTCTTATTTTCCTCTCAAATCAATGAATGCATCTCAGTTTGATTTTCTATAATCAGTGGCTTGCCATGAGCATTTCTATCCTACAGTTTAAAGACCTGTAAATAAACACTTTCGTGTACTCAGGGGAACAGATGCTTAAAGGCGTTCTTTGATAATGTACGTGATCAACACTTAATACATCTTTTTGTAGCTTCCCATTTTCATGAACACAAGTCTTCCTAAAGAGAATTATTTCTAAAGTCAAGGACTGGTTCCTTCTGGAAACCCCCATCTAACCGCCAGCATAGGTTGATGGCTGGGCTGAGCTTTGTCTCTCAGGCTCCTTGACAACAATGGGCTCTCTCCTCACTGGGCACTGACCAGCCGCTGGGAACAATGAACTCATGCACCCTCAGCCAGCACCAGGAGTCATTTAGTCCTGCTTTTGACCTTGCCTTTCAAAAGCTGATCCTTATTAACCATCAGGATGTGGTGGGGAGTTGCTGAGACAATCCTCAGCAGCAGCAGGGTGACCCCCGAGTTGTGTCTGCTCTGAGACAATATAACCCCTAAGCTCCAGGACTCCGAGGGTAGTGATTTAACAAATCATGTGTTTAAACAACTGATGGCACGTCGCTGTTGGAGGGGTCTTTGAAGCACATTTCTAAATAATGGGGGAAATAATGAACACCTCTCACAAGGGTATTTAAATGACATACACATTAGGAGGTTGGGGGGAGGCTCTTCTCTTCTTGCATAATGAACACTTTTTCCTATTCTTTCATCCTGTTTTCACTTCATGCTTCAAAAACAGTTGTTGAGTGAGCAGACCTCTGGGCACTTTGTAACCAGAAAGAGAAAGACCGCCGATGGCCCATCACCAGCCTTTCTGAGAGGTCCCAGACTCTCAGATGCCCTGAAGCAGGCAGAGGAGTAAAGTGGAAAGCCCAGAGCATTCCTGCTCCTAAATCCCCTTCCTCACCTGCATATTTCCTTATTTAAGACATTGCTGTCAGTAGATGGGAGGTGGCACAGAAAGCTGCTTGTGGGCAGTGACATTTGGCACATTGCAGTTACCCAGATTATGTTCTAAGGAAAATATTAGCTGGGAGACAATGGGGCATAGGATTGACAAACTTTGATTTCGTGTTGTGGGGTACGTGGGAGTATGGAAGGGAACAGGCTTGTAGGACTAATTCCAGGTTCTTAATATAGCAAATCTCTGCCTACATCTTTACCTAGTTTCTCACGACTCCCCATATCCGGCTTGTTCCCTAGCATCATGCTGATATTCTTGACACACACTTACGCTGGTCCCTCCCCTAGATCTCTCCTACTTTGCCTGTGTATCTTCTGCTCTGCCCTAGTTACTTTATGAGGCTGGGTCATGGTACCACTTTTGTTGGTCCTAAGCAATTTGGCCTTTGTGGGCTCTTCTTCCAAAAAAAAAAATGTAAAATTCTATTTTATAACAGCACTGACATGAAGATGCATGTAATGTAGGCTAAATTCATTGTTATCTAGCCATTATTATTGTAATCATCTATTCTTATTTTAAAAGAAATTAAAATTAAAGCATTTGTGTGGGCCATGGGCAATGTGCCTACCATGCCTAACGGATGTCAGCGTTGCACCTGAGAAGCCTTTCCGCCTTCCCCGCAGGTTACGCAACCATTGTCTGTTGTTCTCATTAACTTCTCTTAACATTGCACTTGCCACAGTGTACTGTAGTTTCCTATTTGTGTATTTGCCTCTCCTATTAAACCTGCTTCTTCTTGAGAAGAGAGAACTGTTCTGTGTTCATTGTGGAATGCTGCACAGTTCACCCAGGGCCTAACTCATAAGTAGCCACTCCACATATCCACATTGTACTGAGCGGTTGACGAAGACAGAGCTGCGGGGGCACTGTCCTGAGGGTTCGGCCACAGCAAGGAAGGCACTGGTCAGCAGGAATGGTGCTGACAGGGTGAGTGGGTGGGAGGGTTTTGCAGATTTGCCTTGCCTGTTCCACACATTAGCTGAGGGCCGAAACTACCCACAGGCAGTCATAAACTGGCTGTGGTGGTCAAAGCGACCTGCAGATCTGACAGGAGGAAAGGCTAAGCTCCTCTCTGGCCAATGCGGCTTTAGTGCCCTAAGGAGATCACCTTTCCAAGCACAGCAAAGCAACCCTGCCCATGAGCAGGGCCCTGTGTGCCCACATAAAATGGAGAAACAAAAACAACACAATCAATAAACTTGAGCAATTTCATAAGTATGGTTTGGGGTCAGTTTGGCTGGAGGGTAGAATTTAATTGCAAAGCTCCTATGTCTCCACTGCCTGAGGGTAGAAATTGGAGAGAGAAGAATGGGAGACTCGAATGTTGATTATTAATAAGTCTTGAGGGTTGAGGGTAGAGGAAGACCTATGAAGACTGAGGTTAAAATGATGCAGATGAAGGCACTTTAGGTGAATGCTTTGAATTTACACATTGCTGCTTCGAATGGCCCCAAACGGAAAAAGAAAGATGATCTGCGTTGCATTTCAGAATTTGTTCTTATAAAAATGAAAAGCCCAATAGGGTATTGTGCTAACAACCTACTAGAATACCATTTGGCATGAAAAGAAAAAGAAGTTTAAGATGTAGTCCCTACTGTCAAATAGCTTGGAATCTAAACTGGGCAACGCAGGTCATGTGTGAATCTCTTGTCGAAAATGACAGAGCAGAGTGAAAACCACGTAGACCTCTGGACTGAGTAAGCAAAGAGCAGGTGGGCAAGAGAAGTGAGAGGATCCAGGTTCCCCTGCACAAGTGGGCTGGGCTGCCAGGACAGGTTTCTCCAGCTGGCCTCACTGAAGGGTTCCAGTGGGACTAATGGATGGTTGCTAAATCTGCGTCTCCAGATCTAGTCGTGTTTCTGAGCCCAAGAACCAAAATTCAATCAGACTTTGGGATATTTTTTCCACAAAAGACCTTTGTCAACTAAAAAGACCTGACCGTTCCCCTCGAGCTCCTGCTGGTGTCCCTATTTCTATTAATGGCGACTTCATTATTTAATCAGAATCAGTTTCAGCATTTTTCCTGGCTCCATCCTTTCCTGTATGCTCTATTTTAACTGGTACTCTGGCCCTGAAGATTGTTTTTTTCACAGTTTCACTTAAGTCAGATCTCGTCTTTCCTACTCACAGGCCACCCCCTTAATATCATTTCGTGTCACCTTCTTCTGGACCATTGAAATATCCTCCTAATGGTTTCTTCTTAGACTTGTTTTAATGTATATACTGGCATGAGAAGAATTTTACCCACACGGTCCTGGCTGAACACCTGCAACAGCTGTTCCTGGCCTCCTAAAAAAGAGCCTTCATTCAGGCATTCTAGAAAACTGATTGAGAAGAAAAGGCTTTGGTGTCAAACAGACCTAGTTTGAGCCCCAGTTCAATTACTTAGCTGTGTGACATTTGCTGAATTAACCACTCTAATCTTGATTGTTAAAATGTAGGTATTGTGTCTACATCATCATGTTGCTGAAAACATAATAGAGGCAAAGTGTGTAGCACAGTGCCTGGGATGAATAAGTGCTGGATAAAGCAGTTATTATTTTTAGCTATTATGATGTTTTGCTTCTTATCAATCTGACTACATCTATCTTTAAAATGACCCTGATGTTAATTACCTCACACATACCTATGTTCTTACCAAGTGAGACTCTTCACTTGCCTCCTGCAGGGGAGGCTCTGAAATTCATTCTGCTGCCACAGGACTGGCATCCAGGATAGCTGAGTGAGGACTTGGCACCACCTGCTCCCTGAGCACAGCCTGCCAGTAACCCACATCATTTCCCAAGCCACAAATTCAGGCTTCTTCTTCAGTCCGTGGTTAGTGATGAGCCTCTCTCCAGCACTAGGACCCTTCCCTGAGTCCCAGTAAGATGGGCTGCCCTTGAAACCCTGCTCATCCTGGCAATCTGCTGTATCTTCCTTGCTGGCGTGTGGATGTCTCTGTTTCCAACAGGAAGGGCCATCCATACTTGAAACACTGCTACGTGGAAAATTCTGAGTATGAGGCAGCATAGAAGAGTGGTTAAAGTCATGGTTGCTAGAATCAGCTGAATCGGGTCCCATTTCTGACTCCAATGTGACCTGGAACAATTTATTTAATCTTTTACTTCTTCATCTTTAAAGCAAGGACAATCATACCACCTTATCCTGTATTCTTCTAAATGCAGGGCCTGCTAAACACACCTATGGGCTTACTTAGGCATGTGATCCCAGAAGAAGGAACCCAAGCCAGGGGAGGAGTGAATCAGGATAGGAGGGCGGGTAATGCAAGGAGGAGTTATGGATTTGGATACTGCACAAGAGACTGGTGCTCAATTCTATTGGAATTTCAAAGCAGCATTATGAAATCCAAATCAGAATGAGCTGTCCAGGGAACAAAAGGAGAAGCATTTATCCATTAGCTTCTGTCACCCGTTAGTCAAGGGTGATCCCCACTTGGCATTAACCACTGGCACTTACAGGTTGCACTTGTGTGCGTGCCAAGCTGCAAATCAGAGAAACTCTAGGACAGGAAATGAGAGGTGCATGGTGAGACTGGAGGACGTGCTGTCAGGCTGTGCCTGAGCAAAGCTGGTGGAGGCCTTTGCAGGCGGGTTGTGCAGAAGTGGCTGGAGCAAGAGACAGAGCCTAGAGATGCCTCTGTACACATTTCTATCTTGCAGAGCTGTAGTTCTCATGAGGAAATATATTAAAAGGCTAAGTTCCCACAGACATATAATAAATACTTTCTTACTCAAAATTCTCCCATGACTTTTCATCAAGTTAGAAAAAAAATTTAAAGTCCTTGACCTTGGCCTCCAAGTCTCTATATGATCTGGAGCTGAGTTACCTTACAGACTTCATTTCTTACACTCTACCTTTGGCTCTTTCCTCTTCATTTACACCCTGCAGGTTGGGCCACAGGCTGCTGTTCACTCTAAAGTGAAAAACACCCTGAGCTTGTTTTGGCCTCAGGGCCTTTGCACTTTCTACTGCCTCGGCCTAGAATATCCTTCCCTTGATATTTGTATGGCTTTTCCCTCCCTTCATTCACAGCTCTGCTCAACTGTCACCTCCTCAGAGAGGCCTTCCCTGACCAGCCCATCTAAAATGCACCCCTAATACTGTGGTGACACTTTATCTCCTTACTGTGATCTCCCATACCACTTACCTTTCCTGACATTATGTTGTTTGTAACTTATCTGCTCATTATCTATATCCCTTTTTAGAATATAAGATCCATAGAGGAAAGGACTTTGTCTGTCTTGTTCATAGCTCTACTGCCAATACCTAGAGCGACATCTGGTACATAGTAAGTGCTCAATAAACTTTTTTTGCATGAATCAATGAATAACTTGTATCACATCATATCCTGCTTTGGATATGGACAGCAGCCAGTCCCTCAGGCACTCATTGAATCCTGCTCCAGACCCTGCCCTGACTAGACGTCCTCCCCTTCTCTGCCCACCTATACACCTGAAGACCCACAGTGCCTTTCAATAGATTTGGTAGAATCATAACAGGGGCCATAGATAGAAGCCACTTCCCATCTTGCTGTGTCATGCATATATGTTTTCCTTTAGAGACAAGGTTAATTTGAAACCCTTCATGATGCTGGACAAAAGTGACTTTTGTCACATCACCTCCACCAAACATTCAATTTTTCTAAAGTAATTCCTGCATTGCTTATAAATATAGACAGTTTATGTGAACTCCTGACTACCCAGGGCAGGACACCCTAGGGTCAATATCCCTGTTTAGCTCAGGTGCTGAGAAAGCTTCCTCCACATCCTGTTAGCTAATTACTTCCAAACCTCATCTATTCCGAGCCAGGCATGTGGAGACTGTGCAGGAAAGTTCTGCTTATTTGTATACACTGGGGAATATGTTCTGATTCTTTCTTTAAAATAAATAAATTTCTTTATTTCCCCCATCCCCATCCGATTTGCTATAGATGACTTATCTACAATTTTCAGCAGATGGTGGTGAAGGTGGTAGGAGATGGGGAGGTTGTGATAGACATAGTGATAGAAGCAGAGATGGAAGTGGAGGTGGAGGTGGAGGAGGTGATGATGACGGTGGTGGAGGGAGAGGCTTTGGAGGTGGTGGCGAAGCTAGTGGCCATGGTGGAGATAGTGTGGTAGAGGAGGTGGACATGGTGACTTTGTCATTCAAGGAATAGGAGTGGCAACATGTTCCAAATGGACACCAACAATTTTCTTCTACTGGTCCCAGGAATGGGATGTTACCCACTAAAAATTAGCTATCACTTCTATATCAGCAGGGAATTTTCTGAATGTAAAAATTTTATTTTCCCAGTTATTATCCGCCCTATCACTTGCCTACTCTTTCCCTCTAAGATGTTATATTTTTGAAAATACTGCTTTAAAATATGATATTTTGATAAGCAATTTTAGTTTTAATACGGTTTGTGTTTTCTGATTATATTTATAAGCAATGCAGGATTCCTTTAGAAAATTTGATGACATAGAAAATCCTAAAGAAGAAGGAAAAACATTTACCCAGAACTGCTCAGAGATCGCCACTACTTACATGTTCCTGCATTTTCCTTTCATTAGTCCATATGTTTCTTCCTTCATGTTTTCTTCCCTCCTCCCTCCTCTTCTTTCTGTCTTCCTTTTCCTGTCATCTTTCTATTTTCTATTGTGAAATTGAAATTCATATTATATTTATATAAAAATCATAGATATAAAGCAAGTTTTATAGTGAAATATTCTCACATCATTAAAACATTTTTCAAAAATACTTTTAAGGCATAAATAATATTACATCACAAGGAACACCTATAATATATTTATAGGGTTGAGTATTGAGGTTATTTCCAATTTATTTTTCTTATATAAAGGTCAGTTTTCCTGGGGCCATCTGAGAATTCCACTTCAGGCAACCACGCACATTTCCTGAGCCTTTCCATACACAGAGTTATGCATATGTGATCAGAGGGGGTGCAAATGGGATGCAGAGTCACTGCCTTTGGGGAATTTTCATCCAGTTTGAGAGAGAGATTGAAATGAAGTCACAACATTTATAAACTAACATATCATCAAGTGAGAATTACTGTGCAGCAGAGCTATATTATAAAGCCAGTACCTGGGGAAGGATCAAGATCAAACTTAGTGGCTAACTCTTAGGCACCTAGGAGGGATTAGAGGATCATGCTTTATCCCACAGATATCCAAGTCCAGTCCAAGCTAAGGTGTAAGTTACTGTTCTGGGGTACATATACAGAAAGGTGTAATTTAAAGCTAAACTTTAAAGGGCAATCAGAGGCATGAATTAACCGAAAGGAAGAGGAGAACATTTCAGATCAGGGGAATGACAAAGTTTAAAAAATAAACTCACATGCAGGGCTTGAGAGGCCACTAAGCTTGGCTGCGGTGGAGGTCAGCTGGGAGGACTAAGGAGGAGTGGGGTGGGGAGGTGGGAGACACTGAGGCCCTTGAGAGGGAGGATGATGTGATGCAAATATCACCTAAAGAAGATTTTCTTGGCAGTTGTGCTGGATGTATTGGAGTTGGCAGACTCTGGGGACAGGGACATCTGAGTAGAAGGTGATGAATTAAATCAGGCATGAGTTGATATGAACTGGATGTAGAATGGTGGCAGTAGGACTAAAATGGAAAGAGAAAGCAAGGGAAACATTTTAGCAGAAGAAAAGGCTCAATGTGTAAAGGACAGATTTGGTAATAGGAAGCGAAAGAAAGAAAACTTAAAATTGGCTCAGCTGGCTTGAGCCTATAGGACAGGGCCCTTTTGGTTGGAGGAGTCAAGAAGACACATCCCTTTGCCTCTCTTTTCTGATACTTGGAATCCCCTACATCTCACAGGTACCATGAGCCTGTAGAGGAGAAGATGGAATGGTTATACAAGCTGATGTTCGGTGCTGGTGAAAGAAACTCTCACAAGGATAGTAAAATATTTAAAATCCTCAGGCATATACACTCTTATTCTGACCTGCCTGTTTGCTCTTCCTAAGACAGAAAGTTGGAATCATTGTTTTTTGTTCATTTGTTCTAACAGTTCATGTTCCTGACCTTAAATTGTTCTAGTCTACTGAGTCTTGGACTCACTTCTGATGTCTCCCATTGCTATGTAATATGTCTGGTGCTTCTGAACCAGGATTGATGTGAATACAGCACTTCCAAATGGAGGCCTCAAACCTGTTCCTTCCAAAGCCCGTCTGTGATGTTAATGATGTTGACGACATGATAATAACTTTAGTATTGCTATTCCTAACTATTATTGGGTATACTTTACATCCAAGGCTTGTATATGCACTCATTTTTGTCCTCTTTATAAGTTTTACTCTCTCCATATTATTGAAAGGAAATAATGATTCAGAGTCATTATTCAGCAACTAAGGTCACACCACTGATTAAGAGTTGGAGCTGAGATTCCAGAGTCTGACCAGTGAGTCTGTGCTTTTTTTTTTTTTTTTTTTTCAGTTACATCACAGGGGCTTTTAAAGTTGTCCAGGTCTGTACCGGAAAGCATCCCAGGGTCCCCCAGGATGTTGTTAACTAAGTTAAGCAGCTGAGACCCACTCATCTCATAAGTGCTGCTCTTTTCTCTTTTCCATCCTGGAAAAGTATTCATAAGTCCTGGCATTGAGAGGCCCTATGAAAATAGTCTGAAAACTCTTGAATCTGTCTCTCCTCTTCTCTGTATCAGAACCAGGGATCAGACATTGATCTCCAAATCTAAATGGCTTAGCATTTTTATAATGACTTTTCTTTTGTTCCATTTGTTGTACCAGCTAGTTGCTTTAGAAAATCTTGGCTAAATCCCACATTTTCACCATCTATCGTATTTAACCAGCCTCGTCTCTGATATACAAAGTTGAGATAGCGTGAAATGTTCAAAACATAATGGCTGGAATCAGAATAGTTTCATGGGATACCAAAGCAGGAGGTGAGTCCTGAGAGGGGACTCACACCAGAAGCTTTCCCTCAGGTCTCCATTATTAATGAAATGTGGGTTGTCATGGTGATGGTAGAGCAAGTGGAATTGGGAGAAGACTTGAGAAAATATTGTAACACTGGGAGCTATAAAATCTTTGTGACAGAGTGTATCTTTGTGATGAGCTTGGGACATCCATTGCTCTCTCTCATGACATATCTCACACGTTATGAGGTCAATATAATATCCTAGGATTATTTGAACCAGATGGGTCTGTGCCTTTTTTTAGTTACCCTGGCTCCTAAGAGACCACATACAGGGCAATGGATCCTGATACCTGATACTGGCTATAGTTAAACTCTGTGGACATTGTGTATGAAGCCCAAATAGAAGGCACATTGAAAAATCCTAGGTGGGGTTATCTGTATTAACATACCCTTTGTTTCTGTACTTTTATGCCATGTGCTCTTATATCTCCTTCCCTTCCCACCCTACACAGAAATAACTGAAAACATAGTAAGTACATTTGGCTGTAGTTCATGAGATTTAGTTAGGGGAATGACTAGATGTCCTGGTTTGCCCAGGATACACCTGTTGTCCTAGTGACTCCCTTCACTAAACAAGTGTTCGAGTGTGGACGATACATGGTTACCCTTGATAGGGCTACTACTGTGAATATGAGGTATACCTAGAAAGGTTTGTACATCAGCAAAAAAGGGTACTGTTGAGTACACAAGCCTACATTGCCTGTGAGCAGCAATCGTGGCTTACTCCTTGGTGGGTGAAGCCAAAGGGCCAATAGAAACTAACCTGATGGCTCCAACTTGGCAGGACTCCAGCGACCCAGAAGCCACATCCATCTGCAGGGCTGAGTATAATTTCAAAAGATAGCAATGCTTCTAGAGGATGAGGGGTGGGATGGAGGGCATTCCCCGTAGAAGAAAAAACATAGGCAAATGTATGGTGGTTAGAACATGGATAAAAGTTGGTGTTCAGTTTTTCTCTAGAACAGGATATACACGTAGAAAGTACTAGGGGTTGACTTTAGAAATGTATACTATGGCTAGAGTATAGGGAACCTTGAATAGAAAGTAAGAACTTGAAACTTATTTCAGTACCCTGTGGGGAACCATTTAAGATATTTTAAGAAAGAGAAGAATGAGAGTTTTATCTTTGGAGGATTAATCACAGGAGGAAGACACAGATAGTAACTAATTGACTGTTGAAAGTGCCCCCTGATAAAACAGTTAATAAAATCAAGAAATAGCTTTAAATAGAAAGTCAACCATAAACAATAAATGAAGTAGTCAACTCAATAGATTAGAAACAAACCTAATTAAAAGGAAAAATAAAGATAAAAGGAGAAATTAATACATCATAAATAAGACAAACAGTAAATTTATAAACATATTCAAGAGAGAGATTTTTTGAAAAAATTAAATTGAAAAATCTTCTGGAATATCAGTCTAAGAAATAAAAAGTGCAAGTATACAAAATTTGTGATGAGAAGAGGGAGATAAGATTAGTGTATAGGACATTTTAAAACCAGAAGCCAAACTGTACTTATCTATGGTAATATATTTAAAATTCTTAATGAAAGTGATGATTTCTTGGAGAAAGTATGTGGACTGAATTTGGTCCCGAAATAAAAAAAGAAAATCTAATAACCTCTCTTAAGAATTACTCTCCCCTCCAAACTCAGTTCTGGATTATTTTACAGCTGTCTTCTGTCAATTTTTCAAACAACGAATAGTGTGTAATTAATTAGTCTCCCTAAAGGGAAAAAAAAAAAAAAAAAATTCTGAGTTCATTTTAAGAAGCAAGTATTGCCATGATACTAAAACTTGACAGAGTGCCACCCCCACAAAACAGAACAAAACAAAACAGAGCAGAACATTATCAGGACAATACGAGTTATAAATATTGATGTAGAAATCCAAAACAAAAGATTGGCAAATCACATTCATATGTATATTAAAAGAACTATGCTATCATATAACGAAGTACAGTTCATCCGAAGATTGCAGCACAATAAATATGACAAGTGAGGGGCTTAGGCCTTAATAGAACTCATTTGAATTCATAAGAAAGCCCCTGAAATCTCAACAGAAAAAATGGGCAGGATATGAATGGACAATTCACATAAAAAATAAAAATGGCTAATAAGCATATGAAAAAGTATTAACCCTGTTAGTTATCAAAGAAATGCAAATGAGGCATCACTTTTTGTAAATCAAATTAGCAAAGCTTAAAAATAAATAATAGTAACACAAATGCCAATAAACATATGAAATTATACTCAACCTCATTAAATCAGGAAAATGCAAATTCAAACCACAATGAAATGCCATTTTACACCCACTAGCTTGGCAAAAATGGAAAACTCCGGCACTCCAAAGTGTTTGGAAGGATGTGGAGCTATTAGAACTTTGTGGTTCTGATACGGTTGGACAACTTGAAAAACAATTTAACGTTATCTAGAAATAATGAAGATGTGCACACCTCTTTACACAACAATTTCGCACCTGGGTATACACTGTTGCATAGTGGTTGCCAAATGCTTTCACCTGCACATCCCCCAAAAGAATTCTGAAAAATGATACACTGCTTGCACAATTTTAAATTGTCATCTTAATTTTTCGCTGGAGATTTTAACGTAGTCAAGGAATTTAAGTTCCTGTATATTGTCTTTGAATTAGAAAAACAACATGATCAAGCGCTTCTTTAAGTGTTTAAGACTGTAATTATTTTTTGCGCCATAAACCTACATTTTAATTCCATGAGTCTCTAAGTAATTTTGTCCAAATTTAATAAATTTTATGCTCGAAAGTCCTTAATTGATTATAATACATCTTTAGAGTAAAAATATGTGGATGAATTGAATTTTTCAAAGATTTTCTGTATGATCATAAGAGTCTAAGCGACCAAAAATTTCTTCTGGGTTGAGTTCTCATTGTAGTTATTATGAATACACAATTGATCAAAACAACATAAATAAGTTATGATTTTTGTTAGATAATTTCTAATTATGAAAACTAAATTTTTTATTGTAAGTATATATCTTATTGAAATGGATAGAGGTGTTTCCCAATTGACTGATGAATAAATATTATTTATGGCTAGAACAAGAAACAATACAGCATCAATTTTATTCCTATTTATGGTTTTTATAGATGCAAGTGCTTCAAATCCTTGTTCTTATAAATAAATAGAAGAGAGAAGAGTAGAAGAACTTTTGTTTAGCCATGTCACTCAATTCCTTGAATTCATTTCCAGTCATATGCCAGGTATCACCTAGTAATTTATGATTGATGATTTTATCATCAGAAATTATTTTTAATTATCTAGCAGCTGAAAATTTGGCTTTGTGTAAAACAAATAATTAGAATGCATCTGACTTGCAAAATGATTTGTTATCCACTCGTTAAATTCACTGGCTTTCACAACATCATCATAAAATTTTGAAATATCCCTTTGTCATCCTGGAGATTTTTATATTCCATTTTGATGCAGTACGGTAAGGATCTGCCTGAATGAAAGGTATGGTTTTCTTCTAGACAGTGGGAGAATAGCTATTAAAATAAGGGAGGTTAGAAAGAATTGGTTTCAAGAGAATGTTTGTACAGAAATTGATGATTTTTAAACCGAC
The DNA here is from genome assembly GCF_002776525.5 of Piliocolobus tephrosceles. NCBI lineage: Eukaryota > Metazoa > Chordata > Mammalia > Primates > Cercopithecidae > Piliocolobus > Piliocolobus tephrosceles. Next base: position 65,339,034 of record NC_045434.1, read on the forward strand.
TCCTGAACGATGTCTGTTCCCTGAAAGCCTTTGGAACACGTCATGTCTCCCCAGGACCACACATCCTCCAGGTTGTAAATTGTTGCCTGGGAGAAACTCTCACCCTAGGATTCCGGGAGACAGAGAAGAATCTTCACAGCTGCATTTTCCATAAATAGACCCAGACTAGAGACAGCCCAAATATCCATCAACAGGAGAGAGGATAAGCCATGATGCATTTATACAATGAAATACTATATAGCAGTGAAATAAATGAGTTTGAAACAACCAAGTTGCTGAAAAATATATACAGTGTGATGTCATATTTATAAAGTTCAAAAACAAGCTAAATTAAATTTCAGATTATTTAGAGGATATACATACATAGCAAAGCTATAAAGGGAACAGCTAACAAAAAAAAATCTATGTTGTGTTTACTTCTTAAAGGCAGGGAATCTATGAAAGAAGTGCATAGGGAACTTCAACACTTTGGATTACATTCTCTTTCTTAACCTGCATGGCAGGTTTTCACATTTCTTCCTGCTTTAAAATGTTCATAAATTATTTTAAAAGTGTATGTATATTTGATACCTGGGGAGAACAATATATTTCTTTGTTATGTATAAGTAGTTAAAAATTTTAAATAGAAAAAAAAAGATGTGTGCAGTATTCCGTGTTGGAGATGGTTTTAGTGAAACCAATACTTATTATTTGCACTGCTTCTGGGAATAAGAATGGGTGCAGGTTTCTGAAAGGAATTTAGAACTACTCATAAAAATCTTAAATTTTTCATATTTTGTGATTCCATAATCCTACTCCTAGAAATATATCTTTAAAATCATTAGAGATGTTATCAAATGTTAATATTAAAGGATATTGATCACGGTAGTATTTATAACGGAGAAAAATTGGAAATCACATAAACAGGCAATAATAGAAACATGTTCAAATATATTGTGCCAAAGCAATATGATAGATCATTCAGCCATTAGATTATATATTAAAATCATATTTAATTATCTGCATAGCAAAAAAGCTCATAATTTATTAAGGGAATAAAACTAGAAAACTGTATATACATTATGATTTCAATTATTATGTGCATGTTCGAATGTGTAGTTGGTATGTAGAGCCCAAGAAATGCCACTTTTAAAAATTTCATTGTCTGTTGCACCCTATCCTACTTAGCTGAGAGAAAATCTAGTCCCAGTCCCTCTGTCTGTCCCTCTGTAGCATGTCAACTGCCCCAGCTGCTGGCCCTGCCTGACTTGGAGCCTGGAAGGGTGTGAAGTTTCTAGATGAGAGGTTCACAAGGCAGGCAGCGCATACAGGAGAAAGCCAGGCCACGTGAAATGAAGTCTTCGTTGTTTAAGTGTCACAGTCATTATTGATACATAATGCAGCTTCTCCTTGCTTGGAATGATTTGGTTTGCCTATGGCCGTCCAAATTTCTACCCAATTCTAGCTCGACATCTCCCCAGTCCTATTCTATGAACCTGTTCTTAATTTATTTAACCCTCATGACCCCTTTCCCCACCCTTATCAGCAGCCCTACTGCCCCACATCGCAACATTTTATACTTAGTTATATTAGTGTTCACAAATCACTTTCATTTCATCTGTACCATTAACTTAAAAAAATCATTTTAGTTTCATAGCTACCAAAGTACTTAAATAGGGCAGGAAACCCAAGTGGAATCCACTAAGTACTGTTGGTTAATTGAGTAATTGACTGAGTTATAAGAGATTAAATCTAGCCTTCATGTGACTTTAGGTATTAGATCCAAAATCCAGATCCTTAAACATCAACTTTCCCTTCTCCCCTCTAAAATGGCACAATCTTTTCAATGAGAATCTGAGCAAAGGCAGTTCAGGAACTGAGAAAGAGAAACAGAAAGGCAGGGGAGTTAGGTCCTTTGATGTGCTCGCTACACAGAGAACTGAAGAAAAATGCAAATGTTCCCTTCAACTAAGAGAAGCTTATCAATATTAAGAAGTACATGGAAAAGAAGAAGGAGGGAAGAAAAAATATATAACACTTAACAAGAGGATAATTTAGCTTGTTGGCAAGCACTTAGGAGTCTGGTTCATGAAAAATTACTATTGCGTAGCAGGTTTTTCTAGGCTTTTGTGTGTGAATCACGGTATTGATTTCATGCAAATAATCGCATTTTGTTGGGTGTTAGGCTGTAGGATGGGGTAGAGGGAGAGGTAATTGAGAGAAAATCAAAGAGGGTGGAGAAATAGATGCCTGTTGCTCTTCCAGCCCTTCCTACAAAGACCAGCAGCTGGACTGTGTGCACATTGCTAATTAAAAGATGGACGCCCCTTCCTTCTGCTTCCTTTTCTCAAGGGTTGCTCCAGAGAGACACTTGCCAAATAGAATGTTTTCTTCTCCGTGTTGGTTGAGATTGAATTATTGGAAGGAAGAAGAAAGAAAGATTGTGGATATACCTTAGGGATAAGCATAAACCTGATTTTTGTTGAAAAAAAACAACCTATGTCTCCAGCCACGGCTGAATATGATAGCGACTTTTTTTGGCTGAGAAAAATCCACTAAGTCTGTTTGCCAGTTGGACTATTGTGGTGCTTTTTCCAAAGTATTGAAGTTTGTCTTTTCATTTCTTTTGAAAAGCAGAATTAGTTTACTTAGTTTGTTTCTAATAGCTAATGAGAGCATCCAGGAGAGCTCAGGCTGGGGTAATGATGGTAACAATTAAAAATGCCATCTAAGATTTATATTTGGGGTTCATGATTTGCTGTTCCCTGGCCTTCACAGTTTACATGTATTTATTCCTTTAATCTCATGTCAGTCCTATAGGTAGGGGGTTTACAGATGAGGACATGTTAATATGCTGCCATTATGTGGCATAGGGGCCCCGGAGCTCATGTCTGTTTAAATTGTCTCTTGGGTCCAGACGGTGCCCGTGGCTGTAATAACAGGTGAGATGGCAGGAAATAGGCAAAAGGGAAGAAGAGATGAGGGCTGGAGTTGTGGAGGAACTGATGACAGTACCCAAGAGTGAAAGCCCTCAAGCAAATCAAAGACAGAATAAGAACAGAAGGGACACATTTGGAAGGCATGGGCCAAGAGTCCAAGACCCCATCCTTGCAGTGGACTTGCAGTTTAGGATAGGCCAGTGAAGCAGTGAGTGAAGCCCAGTATTGAGCAGGACACTGTAAGGCCGAAACATTGAGAAGTAGGCCCTAATGGAGGATGCTGAGTCATCTAACAACTATGCAGAATGATATTAACAAAAATCAGGTGATGGAGTAAAGTGATTTGACCCCTAGTTGAGAAGATGATTCTGGGATTGTTTAAAATCTCTAGTTAGCTCAGGGGGAGAAGCAAAACATATCAAAGGGGTGCATTTTTCTCAAGTTTGGTGGTTGTCAGGGCAAGGAGGGTGGAGAAACCTGCTGAGCTGGGATCATTGCTCAGACTAGAGAAATAATTCCACTTCTCTTAGAGAACAACTGCCACATGGCATCAGGCTCTTCGATTTTAGGGATATGTTGCCAAAATCAGGGATAAATCATTCTCTCATTTTGTCTTCACCAATGCTTTCCCTCCCACTAGGCTCCTTAGAAAATTATTTTCTTATGATTTTTTTAATCGCTAGTGTTTTGAAGATAGGCTAACTACATGGCTAACTTGGGCAGCTAGTCCAAATCTCATTGCCTGCACTATTCGGCTGGGCAAGAAGAAAATGGCTTGATGAAGTTGCTGCAAAGCTCCTTCGGGCTTTGAACAAATTGCTCTAATATGAGAAGTTACCACTCTGCTTCCCAGTGTCATTAAGGAGCCCCATGTGAAGGAACGATATTAGTTTTCACTTAGAGAGCGAAGGCCACCAACAACTAGAGAAAGGAAAACTGAAATGTGGTTAATGGGCCAATTTCGTGACCCAATTGGGAACCCAGACATTTTGCCTCCTGCCAAGCTGTCTTGAATTTGTATGATACAGAAACAGAGCAAGAAGAATAGATCAATGCATTTGTTCATTCTATTAAGGGGAAAAAGAAAAAGGCATAGTTTGGATTTCTTTCTCTCAAAACCAATTTCTCCACCTCATAGGCATGGGAATTGCATAGCACTATCTTTGTTCAGAAAGCTGGAAAGTCTCCCAGCAGGGAAAGGTCAACTTTTATGCAAGGAAATTTGAACCAATAATCAGCCTTTCACCTCCATGATGTCTGTTGTATTAAAAACTTAATAAATATTAATTACGTGTTAGGGCTAGTCTTGTTTCATTTTACAGATCAGACTCACCTGAATCTTTTTTAAATCTGCAAAGAAAGGACCATTTTTCTTTTATAAGAAGCCCTGTAGAATGATTGGCTTTCAATCTATTTTGTGTTTTCTTTCTGGTTCTGAGGTTACAATAAAATTTGACAACATTTTAATATTGAAAGGAATTGGTTTCTCTTCACCATGGAGAATGAATGAAGGCAGGTCTGACAGGAAAGCAGAGCACATGCAGATAATGGAATTCTGCCCAGAGCCAGCATCTCCTTTTATTATGTGAGAATAGGTAAAAACCACTTACTAACTAATATTTTATCTTTAATTGTCCACCCTTGGACCCACTTTCCTCTTTCCCGAGTGCCCAGCGATATATCCTAACACGATAAATGAGGACTTAGCCCCTGTATGGGCACTTGTTGCTTTTACCTGTCTAGCATCCATTTCCCTCTCTTCTTAAAACAAAACCATGGGGCCGGGCTGGGCACAGTGGCTCACTCCTGTAATCTCAGCACTTTGGGAGACCGAGGAAGGTGGATCACCTGAGGTTAGGAGTTCGAGACCAGCCTGACCAACATGGTGAAACCTCTACTAAAAGATACAAAACAGCCGGGCATGGTGGCACGTGCCTGTAATCCCAGCTACTTGGGTGGCTGAGGCAGGAGAATCACTTCAACTCAGGAGGCGGAAGTTGCAGTGAGACAAGATCACACTACTGCACTCCAGCCTGGCGACAGAGTGAGGCTCCATCTCAAAAACAAAAACGAACAAACAAAAAAACCCCAAAAAACCACGATTTACTCAGGAAAAAACCCTTCCCCATCCTTAGTTCCTGTCATTTGAGTGGGTGGCTTTAGAGGAGGCAAATGATGCAGGACTGGTTGGCCAAGCAGAACATCAAATGCCCTCGCCCTATTTATGAGCTCGGGAGTAAATATGTGAACCAGCCCCAACCAGTCAGCACAGTCCTCATTTTGTAGGCCGTGATGAGCTGTTTAAGGATTGGGACATAATCATGTCAGTTCAATACAAACTAACCCCAGGGTAATCATTTGAAAGAAACTATCTTTCTGATAGACTTGGAGCTGGAAAGTCATAAGCCTGAGCCGATGGGGCCATTCACAGAGAAGCTCTACCTGATAGTAAAACCACTATGAAAGAGAGCAGAGCCAAGGCTGAGAGTGTGGAACGTAGTTCTGATGGCTAGGTTCCTCTCTGAAGCTTCCTAAGGTGTGAGCCAGTAAATTCCCTCTTTACCTAAGTCAGTTTGAGTTGAGTTTCTGTCACTTACCGATATTAATACAGCACCCGCTTCCAAAATATGATTGGTCCATTCACCAAACAGTTATTTTTGTATCTCTTATTTTCAAGGTATTACACTTGACTATTTGGAAATTTTAACAAGGTCTGGTTTATTAGGTTAATTAATATGCATTGACGGAAATAAGAAATGAAACAACTGGAATATGTATGGAAAAAACTGTATGCATAAACATATGCGTAAGTGTCCCAATAAATGTGCTGAGAAAACTACAACTCAAAGAACACTGAAGGGTAAAGTGATCTGGAAATTTGATTCATTTGGGTTATGAGGTTTGAACTAAACTCTAAGAATATATGGAATTTGGATTGGTGGAGAGTAAGAGATTATTTAAATGAGAGAAATTGCATTGGTGGAGACCTCAGGAGTGAAAAGGTATAAGTGACTAAGGTATTGCATGGAGATGAATATGACTAAAGAGATAAAGGACAGAGTTGAGTCCAAATATGAGAGGGTTTTAAATTTGGATCTGACCCAGTTGGTGATGAGAATGTTCTGGGCTCTTAAGCAAGAATTAGATGCTGAAATGAAATTTGGCAGAGTCTTTTGTCAGTAATGTTAGAGATGGGAGTGGACAACCAGAGACAACTGAGCAGAGGAAATGACCGAGAATCTGTTGCACAAATCTAGGAATAAATTGATGAGGATGCACTGGCTGAGGGATTGGAGAGCAAAAAAACTGTGAGTCTTTGGAGCAAGACACTGGCAGTCTTCAGCGACTGAGGAGACTCGGGGGAAAGGAGGAATGAAATGGCTGTGTCATGGTTTAATAAATTTGAGATATGAGAAATAAAGAATGAAAAATCAATTTGAAAGGAAAACACATTAGGCTTGATTTTAAACAGTAATTTGGGGACATAATAATTTAGTTTAAAAATCCTGTATGTAGCTGGAGATGTGGAAGGTTACAATGGAGATCTGAGAACAATTTTCATGGTGTCTTTGGTCAACATCCTCAGAAGTGAAGCTTCTCTGAGGAAATGATTATAGGTGAGAAGGACCCAGATTGAATCTTACATCTTAGTGGGGGTAGACACAAGCAGGACTGAGAAAAAGAAAGAGGAAAGAGCGACCAGCTTTGAGTCTCGGGAAGGAGGATTAGATATTGCAGTACAGATGCCCTTCAACTTATGATGAGGTTATGTTCGGATGGAGTCACAATAGCATTACATCCTGACATCCTGACATCACCCCATTATAAGTCGAGGAGCACAGTGAATGCATGTCACTTCACACCATTATAAAATTAAAAAATCCTAAGTTGAAACATCATAAGTTACAAATCGTCTGTATTTCTAAAAGTTGCCCCAAAGGTTTTGTCAAGGTAGAACAGACTAAGGTGTATTACTCGTGAAAGGCAGTTATACAAGTGAGAGGAAGGTGGCGAGTAAAACATGTGAGATGGGATTAACTCACAGTGATAATGTGGGTTTTTTTTTGGAGGGGAGTGTGAGAAGGGCCACACATGTATGCAATAAAGAATTTGCATGGGCAAAAAAAAAAAAAAAAGAATCCCAAATCAATTTTATTGTAAAGAACACTGCTCTTAAAATACATTTCCCCAATGAGCTTATATTGTATGCATAATTTTATAGTTTGTAGACATGTATAGATATAGACGCAAATGCACTAGGAGGGTGTCTGGATAGTCTGTGTGGGGAATGGAGGGAAAGTGAAGCTATAAAAGCAATCCAGACAGGACAGAACTACTCTGCATCCATGACAGCATATGTGGCTTATTGCCATTGGCAGCACAATGTGTGTTGCAAATCAAATCAAATTTTTGTTTCAGTTTTCTTATCTCCGATCTCACAAGAGACACACTGAAAAACCTGCAATCCCCACTCAAACACTCTCCAAGACATCCACTGAGACTTCTAAGGAGAAGCAGAGTTCATCTGAGCTTGGGCCCCCGAAGTTAGCCTGTGGTTTCTGATGAGGGAGATCTAAAGCATAGAAGCTGATCCTATATACTAGTGGAGAGATGACTTCGCAGAATTTTAGAAGGATAAAAACATCTAGACACACATCCACATCCACTGTCTACTCATACACACATGGAGAGAGTCACGTTTAATAAGATCCAGACTGATTTGACTTTAAAAATATATCTGTGCTTTTAAAATAATCCATGCTGGCTTCAGTTCAACTCTTCAAATAGTAACTAAAGTCAGCTCATCTTCTACATACATCTGTTTTGCATCCTTGAAGTAGAGTCCTTCAGTCTCCTGTAATAGAAGGGTCTGTGAGGCTAAAGCTATCAGATACTGTTTCCTGAAACTTGGAAAAAAAGTATTCAGTTAGAAAGTGATTGAGTTCCCTGTTACTTTCAGTGTGGCCTGTCCCAGAAGCCCAGTCTCAGGAATGCAGGTGAGAGGGAGACATTATCTCCCTGTGATACAGGCAATTCCCTAGGCCACAACCAGAGTAGATATGGTTCTGAGCCCCAGGATGCGCTAAGAGGACTTTTGGATTCTAGCCCTTGCTTTGAAAGAAAGTATTTTAATGCTTTTTGTGCCCTCCTCTTGCCAAGTCCCAATTAAATGAAAATGGGCCTTAAGAAATAAGCCAGAAGAAGGAAAAGAGATAAGTAGGAAAAGGGAGGAAAAGAGAAAGGAAGAGAGAACCAAGGAATGGAAAAAAGAAAATAAAGCAAAAAGGGAGGGAGGGAAGAACGGTAGAAGGAAGGAAGGAAATAAGTCCAAAAGTAAGGGATTCCACGAGAGACACAGAGAGCGAGAGCCGGAAGCAGAGGGTTAGAGAGGAAGCAGGAGGAGAAGATGTCTGGAGCAGCTCATCTGAACAAAATCAGACTTCCCACGGGCAGCCGTTCAAGTGGCCCAATCCATCATCCACATCTCAGGCTCCCATGATCGATGGCAAAGTCAGTCATTTGACCATCCATGCAACATCAGAATCATTATGAACCAAACACTAGAGACTGGCGTATTGAGCTACTCAACCATTTGCACCAGAGGTAAGGAATCCTGAACAAACAGGCTCCACAAACTGCACCTCAGGAGGGGGGGTGTGCTTGGTTTTGGACTAGGCCATTTTTCTTGTGCTCTAAAAAAGTTATAAGACAAATCAGGTTCTTAAGACATTATTGGCATCCAGTCATTCTTCTGCTAAAGAGACATCTCATAGCATATGAAGTCCAGCCTAGAGACCACCCCATGGCATCACAGCATTCCTTATCCTGCCCCCAGTGATCTCCTATCCAATTGGCCCTTTGCAGGTTAGATCTCTCTTGCCTTGGATGCTGTTGATCATTCTCTCCTGCATGGAAATTTGCCTCCTTTGACTTTAGGAAAGGATATCTTTCCCTGCTTCTTTATCATAGAGTGACCAACCATCCTGGCTTGCCCAGAATTTAGGGGTGTCTAAAACTGAGGGGTTTCTGGCACTCAGGATTTTTAGTGCTAAGATGGGAAGCTTCCAGGCAAAGTGGAATGGGTTGGTCACCCTGTCTCACCTCACTAATCTCTGCCCAGTCCCCAGTATGGGTTCCTTTCCATTGCCCATACTTTGAAAGCAGGGTGCCATCTTCCTCTCCTTGCATCACACTTTTTCCAGGTTTTCCAAGGTATATTATTCATTGGGTTTTTAACCTTTCCTATGTACTGATGTGTGCGAATGTGCCTCAGATTCAACAGATTGCTCACAGGGTCACATCTATAAATGATATATCCACATAAGCTATTCTCCCATTGTCTTTCTCAATTGTCCTTTTGGCCTTTTTAGGTATAACTTCAGCTAGATCTTCTCCATATAGTTTTACCTGATTTCTCTAGCCATTTCTGGTTTCTCTTCTTTCAGACTTCCTTTAATAGAGATTGCATCATGCTCCCTAGTACTTAATCATACCATGTTCCAAAATGTTACCTAATTTTGTGCATTGATCATATAGGTCTTTAAAATTATGATGTTGGGGGGGCGGAGCAAGATGGCCGAATAGGAACAGCTCCAGTCTCCATCTCCCAGCGCGAGCGACACAGAAGACCGGCGATTTCTGCATTTTCAACTGAGGTACTGGGGTCATTTCACTCGGGAGTGCCGGACAATCGGTGCTGGTCAGCTGCTGCAGCCCGACCAGCGAGAGCTGAAGCAGGGTGAGGCATCGCCTCACCTGGGAAGCGCGAGGGGGAAGGGAGTCCCTTTTCCTAGCCAGGGGAACTGAGACACACAACACCTGGAAAATCGGGTAACTCCCACCCCAATACTGCGCTGTAACACCGGCACACCGGAGATTGTATCCCACACCTGGCCGGGAGGGTCCCACGCCCACGGAGCCTCTCTCCTTGCTAACACAGCAGTCTGCCGCAATCTAACCGCAAGGCAGCAGCGAGGCTGGGGGAGGGGCGCCCGCCATCGCTGAGGCTTAAGTAGGTAACTAAAGCCGCTGGGAAGCTGGAACTGGGTGGAGCTCACAGCAGCTCAAGGAAACCTGCCTGTCTCTGTAGACTGCGCCTCTGGGGACAGGGCTCAGCTAAAGGAGTAGAAGCCTGTGAAATGCGAACGACTCTGTCTGACAGCTTTGAAGAGAGCAGGGGATCTCCCAACACGGAGGTTGAGATCTGAGAAGGGGCAGTCTGCCTGCTCAAGTGGGTCACTGACCCCTGAGTAGCCTAACTGGGAGACATCCCCCACTAGGGGCAGTCTGACACCCCACACCTCACAGGGTGGAATACACCCCTGAGAGGAAGCTTCCAAAGCAAGAATCAGACAGGTGCACTCGCTGTTCAGCAATATTCTATCTTCTGCAACCTCTGCTGCTGATACCCAGGCAAACAGGGTCTGGAGTGGACCTCAAGCAATCTCCAACAGACCTATAGCTGAGGGTCCTGACAGTCAGAAGGAAACCTATCAAACAGGAAGGACACCTATATCAAAACCCCATCAGTACGTCACCATCATCAAAGACCAGTGACAGATAAAACCACAAAGATGGGGAAAAAGCAGGGCAGAAAAGCTGGAAATTCAAAAAATAAGAGCGCATCTCCTCCTGCAAAGGAGCACAGCCCATCGCCAGCAACGGATCAAAGCTGGTCAGAGAATGATTTTGATGAGATGAGAGAAGAAGGCTTCAGTCCATCAAACCTCTCAGAGCTAAAGGAGGAATTACGTACCCAGCGCAAAGAAACTAAAAATCTTGAAAAAAAAGTGGAAGAATTGGCAGCTAGACTAATTAATGCAGAGAAGGTCATAAACGAAATGACAGAGATGAAAACCATGACACGAGAAATACGTGACAAATGCACAAGCTTCAGTAACCGACTCGATCAACTGGAAGAAAGAGTATCAGCGATTGAGGATCAAATGAATGAAATGAAGCGAGAAGAGAAACCAAAAGAAAAAAGAAGAAAAAGAAATGAACAAAGCCTGCAAGAAGTATGGGATTATGTCAAAAGACCAAATCTACATCTGATTGGGGTGCCTGAAAGTGAGGGGGAAAATGGAACCAAATTGGAAAACACTCTACAGGATATCATCCAGGAGAACTTCCCCAACCTAGCAGGCCAGGCCAACATTCAAATTCAGGAAATACAGAGAACGCCACAAAGATACTCCTCCAGAAGAGCAACTCCAAGACACATAATTGCCAGATTCACCAAAGTTGAAATGAAGGAAAAAATCTTAAGGGCAGCCAGAGAGAAAGGTCGGGTTACCCACAAAGGGAAGCCCATCAGACTGACAGCAGATCTCTCGGCAGAAACTCTACAAGCCAGAAGACAGTGGGGGCCAATATTCAACGTTCTTAAAGAAAAGAATTTTAAACCCAGAATTTCATATCCAGCCAAACTAAGTTTCATAAGTGAAGGAGAAATAAAATTCTTTACAGATAAGCAAATGCTTAGAGATTTTGTCACCACCAGGCCTGCCTTACAAGAGACCCTGAAGGAAGCCCTAAACATGGAAAGGAACAACCGGTACCAGCCACTGCAAAAACATGCCAAAATGTAAAGACCATCGAGCCTAGGAAGAAACTGCATCAACTAATGAGCAAAATAACCAGTTAATATCATAATGGCAGGATCAAGATCACACATAACAATATTAACCTTAAATGTAAATGGACTAAATGCTCCAATTAAAAGACACAGACTGGCAAACTGGATAAAGAGTCAAGACCCATCAGTCTGCTGTCTTCAGGAGACCCATCTCACATGCAGAGACATACATAGGCTCAAAATAAAAGGATGGAGGAAGATCTACCAAGCAAATGGAGAACAAAAAAAAGCAGGGGTTGCAATCCTAGTCTCTGATAAAACAGACTTTAAACCATCAAAGATCAAAAGAGACAAAGAAGGCCATTACATAATGGTAAAGGGATCAATCCAACAGGAAGAGCTAACTATCCTAAATATATATGCACCTAATACAGGAGCACCCAGATTCATAAAGCAAGTCCTTAGAGACTTACAAAGAGACTTAGACTCCCATACAATAATAATGGGAGACTTCAACACTCCACTGTCAACATTAGACAGATCAACGAGACAGAAAGTTAACAAGGATATCCAGGAATTGAACTCATCTCTGCACCAAGCGGACCTAATAGACATCTATAGAACTCTCCACCCCAAGTCAACAGAATATACATTCTTCTCAGCACCACATCACACTTATTCCAAAATTGACCACATAATTGGAAGTAAAGCACTCCTCAGCAAATGTAAAAGAACAGAAATTATAACAAACTGTCTCTCTGACCACAGTGCAATCAAACTAGAACTCAGGACTAAGAAATTCAATCAAAACCGCTCAACTACATGGAAACTGAACAACCTGCTCCTGAATGACTACTGGGTACATAACGAAATGAAAGCAGAAATAAAGATGTTCTTTGAATCCAATGAGAACAAAGATACAACATACCAGAATCTCTGGGACACATTTAAAGCAGTATGTAGAGGGAAATTTATAGCACTAAGTGCCCACAAGAGAAAGCAGGAAAGATCTAAAATTGACACTCTAACATCACAATTAAAAGAACTAGAGAGGCAAGAGCAAACACATTCAAAAGCTAGCAGAAGGCAAGAAATAACTAAGATCAGAGCAGAACTGAAGGAGATAGAGACACAAAAAACCCTCCAAAAAATCAATGAATCCAGGAGTTGGTTTTTTGAAAAGATCAACAAAATTGACAGACCGCTAGCAAGATTAATAAAGAAGAAAAGAGAGAGGAATCAAATAGACGCAATAAAAAATGATAAAGGGGATATCACCACCGACCCCACAGAAATACAAACTACCATCAGAGAATACTATAAACACCTCTATGCAAATCAACTAGAAAATCTAGAAGAAATGGATAATTTCCTGGACGCGTACACTCTTCCAAGACTAAACCAGGAAGAAGTTGAATCCCTGAATAGACCAATAGCAGCCTCTGAAATTGAGGCAACAATTAATAGCCTGCCCACCAAAAAAAGCCCAGGACCAGATGGATTCACAGCTGAATTCTACCAGAGGTACAAGGAGGAGCTGGTACCATTCCTTCTGAAACTATTCCAATCAATAGAAAAAGAGGGAATCCTCCCTAACTCATTTTATGAGGCCAACATCATCCTGATACCAAAGCCTGGCAGAGACACAACAAAAAAAGAGAATTTTAGACCAATCTCCCTGATGAACATCGATGCAAAAATCCTCAATAAAATACTGGCAAACCGGATTCAGCAGCACATCAAAAAGCTTATCCACCATGATCAAGTGGGCTTCATCCCTGGGATGCAAGGCTGGTTCAACATTCGCAAATCAATCAACGTAATCCAGCATATCAACAGAACCAAAGACAAGAACCACATGATTATCTCAATAGATGCAGAAAAGGCTTTTGACAAAATTCAACAGCCCTTCATGCTAAAAACGCTCAACAAATTCGGTATTGATGGAACGTACCTCAAAATAATAAGAGCTATTTATGACAAACCCACAGCTAATATCATACTGAATGGGCAAAAACTGGAAAAGTTCCCTTTGAAAACTGGCACAAGACAGGGATGCCCTCTCTCACCACTCCTATTCAACATAGTGTTGGAAGTTCTGGCTAGGGCAATCAGGCAAGAGAAAGAAATCAAGGGTATTCAGTTAGGAAAAGAGGAAGTCAAATTGTCCCTGTTTGCAGATGACATGATTGTGTATTTAGAAAACCCCATCGTCTCAGCCCAAAATCTTCTTAAGCTGATAAGCAACTTCAGCAAAGTCTCAGGATACAAAATTAATGTGCAAAAATCACAAGCATTCTTATACACCAGTAACAGACAAGCAGAGAGCCAAATCAGGAATGAACTTCCATTCACAATTGCTTCAAAGAGAATAAAATACCTAGGAATCCAACTTACAAGGGATGTAAAGGACCTCTTCAAGGAGAACTACAAACCACTGCTCAGTGAAATCAAAGAGGACACAAACAAATGGAAGAACATACCATGCTCATGGATAGGCAGAATCAATATTGTGAAAATGGCCATACTGCCCAAGGTAATTTATAGATTCAATGCCATCCCCATCAAGCTACCAATGAGTTTCTTCACCGAATTGGAAAAAACTGCTTTAAAGTTCATATGGAACCAAAAAAGAGCCCGTATTGCCAAGACAATCCTAAGTCAAAAGGACAAAGCCGGAGGCGTCACACTACCTGACTTCAAACTATACTACAAGGCTACAGTAACCAAAACAGCATGGTACTGGTACCAAAACAGAGATATAGACCAATGGAACAGAACGGAGCCTTCAGAAATAATGCCACACATCTACAACCATCTGATATTTGACAAACCTGAGAAAAACAAGAAATGGGGAAAGGATTCCCTATTTAATAAATGGTGCTGGGAAAATTGGCTAGCCATAAGTAGAAAGCTGAAACTGGATCCTTTCCTTACTCCTTATACGAAGATTAATTCAAGATGGATTAGAGACTTAAATGTTAGACCTAATACCATAAAAACCCTAGAAGAAAATCTAGGTAGTACCATTCAGGACATAGGCATGGGCAAGGACTTCATGTCTAAAACACCAAAAGCAACGGCAGCAAAAGCCAAAATTGACAAATGGGATCTCATTAAACTAAAGAGCTTCTGCACAGCAAAAGAAACTACCATCAGAGTGAACAGGCAACCTACAGAATGGGAGAAAATTTTTGCAATCTACTCATCTGACAAAGGGCTCATTTCCAGAATCTACAAAGAACTCAAACAAATATACAAGAAAAAAACAAACAACCCCATCCAAAAGTGGGGAAAGGATATGAACAGACATTTCTCAAAAGAAGACATTCCTACAGCCAACAGACACATGAAAAAATGCTCATCATCACTGGCCATCAGAGAAATGCAAATCAAAACCACAATGAGATACCATCTCACACCAGTTAGAATGGCAATCATTAAAAAATCAGGAAACAATAGGTGTTGGAGAGGATGTGGAGAAATAGGAACACTTTTACACTGTTGGTGGGATTGTAAACTAGTTCAACCATTATGGAAAACAGTATGGCGATTCCTCAAGGATCTAGAACTAGATGTACCATATGACCCAGCCATCCCACTACTGGGTATATACCCAAAGGATTATAAACTATGCTACTACAAAGACACATGCACACGTATGTTTATTGCGGCACTATTCACAATAGCAAAGACTTGGAATCAACCCAAATGTCCATCAGTGACAGACTGGATTAAGAAAATGTGGCACATATACACCATGGAATACTATGCAGCCATAAAAAAGGATGAGTTTGCGTCCTTTGTAGAGACATGGATGCAGCTGGAAACCATCATTCTTAGCAAACTATCACAAGAAGAGAAAACCAAACACCGCATGTTCTCACTCATAGGTGGGAACTGAACAATGAGCTCACTTGGACTCGGGAAGGGGAACAACACACACTGGGGCCTATCATGGGGAGGGGGGAGGGGGGAGGGATTGCATTGGGGAGTTATACCTGATATAAATGATGAATTGATGGGTGCTGACGAGTTGATGGGTGCAGCACACCAACATGG